>NC_088422.1:62367665-62477665 GCF_034236695.1 Oncorhynchus nerka
AGGGAGAAAATAAAATACAGAAAATATATAAATATCTTTCGACTCTGACTGAGAATGCTGGTATCACTGTCGCTCACTCTGTTTTCCTATAATAGTCCATGGGTCCCTGAATTAGGTGGCTTTTGTAATTACTGAGCAGCAAATTGAAAAAGCTGTAAAGAACACAGGCTTTAATCTGTGTATGTGTGTGTGTGTGTGTGTGTGTGTGTGTGTGCGTGCGTGCGTGCGTGCGTGCGTGTGTGCATGCGTGCGCACGTGCGCATTTCAGAGACTGTATTTCACTACAGCATCCGAGTGTATGATTATGTATGTGTGCATGTTTGTGCGCACGGCAGAAAGAGAGAGAAATAAAGTGAGTG
Organism: Oncorhynchus nerka; assembly: GCF_034236695.1. Taxonomy (NCBI): domain Eukaryota; kingdom Metazoa; phylum Chordata; class Actinopteri; order Salmoniformes; family Salmonidae; genus Oncorhynchus; species Oncorhynchus nerka. The sequence continues at coordinate 62,368,025 of NC_088422.1, forward strand.
AGAAATAGAAAGAAATAGATAGAGAATAGAGAGAGAGAAATAGACAGAAAGAGAACTAGAGAGCGAGACGGAGAGAGAGAGAGAGAGAGAGAGAGAGAGAGAGACAGCGAGAGAGAGAGAGAGTGAGAGAGACATGAACTTTATTTCTCTCTCTTTCTGCCGTGCGCACAAACACGCACACATACGTAATCATACATTCGGATGCTGTAGTGAAATAAGGTCTCTGAAACGCGCACGTGCGCACGCACGCACACACACGCACACACACACACACAGAGAGACAGAGAGACAGCGAGAGAGAGAGAGATACTCTATGAGTAGCAGTATGAGAGGAAGTGTTTGAACTGCAAAGCCCTGCTTTCTTCTCGACAGAGAAAGTAACGGAGCTGTAATACCAGCTCTGATCCTGTATATCGGTGACATCCCCCAGTCAAGGAAAGGTACCTTATGTTTTTAACGATCATAATAACTTTTTTTAACGATCATAATATCTTTAAAGAACCTGTTCAGAGGGACCCACCCATATGATCCTTTTATTAATCTGGTCTGAGCTTGACACAGGCTCTGCTCAGTAGTGGAGGGGGGGCTGACAGGCCCTGAAGTAGCACAACCCTGTGTCTAACCTCTACGATTGCGGGTTCAAGTCCCACACAGGGAGGGCCGCCTTCAAATCTCTCCCTCTTGACAGAGATAATTGGCCACCAGTGACATGAACACTGCTACAACTAAGTAGTCAACCAACCCTACAACCCCCTGACAAGAAACCGAAAAATCTCCCGCGAGCATAGGATAGCAGACCGACGCTGTCAGAGGAGGCTGTACTCAGGGCTAAAAATATCAGAGAAGGCTTGAATACATTTACTTTTTTAAATATTTTTTTTTACATAGTTTGTGTTCCTGACACAGGCAATCTGTGTCTGTGTTCGCTGTTCTTCTTCTTCTTCTTCTTCTCTCTCTCTCTCTTTCCCTCCTCCTCCTACTCCTCCTCCTGAACTTCCCGCGGTGCGAGCTTGGCATGAGCCACTTGTGCAGCGCGCATCGGGAACATACTGCGCCTGCATTTGAGGGGCTTTGTAAATTGATAAACCCAAAGGGCCACGTGGTGGATTCACACGTCTTCTCAACAGAAATATTGTTATAGACAATGATCCGTCTCCTTCTCTCACTCGAAAACACCTCTCAGTATCCCTCGTTCACTCTTTCCACTCTGTCTCCTCCTTCTCCCCCTCTTCTTCCTCTGCAATTCCAGCAGGGGGTGTTATGCCCTTATGAACTATTATCAAGAGGGGGAGACATACAACCCCCCTCCCCCACCCCACCCCCCCCCTTCCCTGCACCCCTACACCCACCATCGGTCTGCCTTTCTCCCCGAAGACGCTCGACAGTAGACATACCACCAGCGCCTTACCATTCAAACGTCAGTAGCTTTGGATCCTCATGTGTGCCAGCCCTGCTTCTCCATGTCAAGTGCTGTAACATTAACACTGACCGACTGACCCTGCTTAACCCTAGTGCCCGCGCTACCCCTGACCGTGTCACCGAGCTGAAAACGCCAGTGTCTTCCATGCCCCTGGAATGTCTGGGTTAAGTGGCAAAATTCGGGTGAGGGTGCTGAGGCTGAGGATTCTGATTGGACTGCACTCTTAGCAGTAAGATACTGTACACGCTTAGCAGTAAGTTACTGTACACTCTTAGCAGTAAGATACTGTGCACTCTTAGCAGTAAGATACTGTACACTCTTAGCAGTAAGATACTGTACACTCTTAGCAGTAAGATACTGTGCACTCTTAGCAGTAAGATACTGTACACTCTTAGCAGTAAGATACTGTACACTCTAGGCAGTAAGATACTATACACTCTTAGCAGTAAGATATTGTACACTCTTAGCAGTAAGATATTGTACACTCTTAGCAGTAAGTTACTGTGCACTCTTAGCAGTAAGATATTGTGCACTCTTAGCAGTAAGATACTGTACACTCTTAGCAGTAAGATATTGTGCACTCTTAGCAGTAAGATACTGTACACTCTTTGTGACACTGTCTGTTAGCTACACCGAGCCAGTCTCGCCTTTGTGACACTGTCTGTTACCTACACCGAGCCAGTCTCGCCTTTGTGACACTGTCTGTTAGCTACACCGAGCCAGTCTCGCCTTTGTGACACTGTCTGTTAGCTACACCGAGCCAGTCTCGCCTTTGTGACACTGTCTGTTAGCTACACCGAGCCAGTCTCGCCTTTGTGACACTGTCTGTTAGCTACACCGAGCCAGTCTCGCCTTTGTGACACTGTCTGTTAGCTACACCGAGCCAGTCTCGCCTTTGTGACACTGTCTGTTAGCTACACCGAGCCAGTCTCGCCTTTGTGACACTGTCTGTTAGCTACACCGAGCCAGTCTCGCCTTTGTGACACTGTCTGTTAGCTACACCGAGCCAGTCTCGCCTTTGTGACACTGTCTGTTACCTGCACCGAGCCAGTCTCGCCTTTGTGACACTGTCTGTTACCTGCACCAAGCCAGTCTCGCCTTTGTGACACTGTCTGTTAGTTACACCGAGCCAGTCTCGTCCTGTAGCTTAGCAATAGATGAGGACAGAGGAAAATCTAAAGCCTGGTCGTGGTAACAGACGTTTCTATTTCCTATTACCGTGACACTGAGTTGTTGGTTCATACTTGTCCAAACAAGCAATTGTTCACTTTTCTAAAGCAGGCGAATCAAGATAACCGTTTATCTAACAATCATCAACAACAAACAAAGAACCACAATGACAGCAGCCCAGACACTACAGGGCAGACGCAGAGTGTCCTCGTGCGCAGAAAGCCTGAGATATACGCGTATAAGTGATGTGAGCATAGCTTTCGGTCTCTATATATCCCTCCGTCGCTATCGCTCTCCTTCTCCTGTGAGAGGTGCTTCACTTTGAGTTATGCTATTCTTCCCAGGCAACACCTAAGCGTGCCCACCCAAGCCCTATCCTAACCCACGCGTTCAGCAATGCTGCCTCTTCAGACTGCCAATCTCAACCAACGAGAGACCATGTGAGTGTTACAGAAAGGTGCACACTGTAACACGGTACAGTCTGTTGTATAACTTTCAAATGTTGTACTGTTTAAGTACTACAACAGTACAGGCCTAATCATGCATGACTATAGATAGGCCTCGATCACAAGTGGCTAATGACTGTGTGAAACACATCCACATTGGCTGACCTCAACAACACCGTGGACCAATAGCAACCTTAACATTGCACTCTGTACTACACACTATACCAACTGGAAATCACTCTCGAATGAGATATCATGGGAATGGCCCTACACCTGGAATGATCACTGTTGATTTGCCATTAATATATTTAGAGAAATGTGTGTGTATGTGTGTGTGTGTGTGTGTGTGTGTGTGTGTGCGTGGGTGTGAAGGACCCACCCCTAGCTCTAGGCATGCTAATGAAGAGAGAGCCACTTACGACGCTCAGCTCGCCGTCGAGCCCAGCCCATGTGCTCGACAGCCCAAATTCAGGCGAGAATTTCGATATTAATGATTTATGCTCTATTTGCATACAAACCTAATGCAAACCCACTTCAGATAATCACATTTTGCCAGTTCTGAATTGAATTTTCAGGGCGGCTTGCCACCCCCACCTCAAATAACTGTGGAGAATATGTTCCTTGCAATTCCCCATGGAAGACCCCTCCATAAGGAGATCAGGAGTGGACGAAGGGAGGGGCTAGTGGGATTTATTAAGGAAGACTTTCTGCTACTTTATATGGGGTAGGTAGACGTGACTATTATCCATGCACTCTACATATTCACGCAGTGAGAGTATCTCCTGCTACCTGCGTCTACCATTGACCTCCATATCTGACAGCACTGTCGTCACCTGTACTTGATGACAGGAAACACATTTGGAAGTTTTGGAGTTTTGAATGACTGTTTACTGTATTTCTGTCACCTTTGGAAACCAAACGTGCGAGGTCTCTGGAGCAGATGTCGCCAGGAGATGGAGCATTGTGTGTGTGTGTGTGTGTGTGGGGGGGGGGGGGGGTCAGGCTTGGCACACTTCCATCCAGCTGTGCTTAGCTAGCTGAGAAACAGCGGACGAGCGTACCTTATCTGAGACTGACCTGTCCGCGGACCACTCACAGCACATACAGAGGGGAGGTGGGTTCGGACTGGTCCAGTGGCTATCTGTCCCTCTACCCCTGTTTGTGGGGGCTAGAGGCATTTCCTTGGGAGGTTCTCGGGGCCAGATAGACCGATGTAGCCTAGCGAGGTGTTGTTGGTCGGTGTTGTTGTGCCTGGTAAAGGTGAGTGTGAGTGTAACACTAGACGCATGGTGAATATTTAGCAGGGTTGAAACAGAGGTGAGTGTTACGGGGTCAAGAAGAGCGCCAGCTACATGGGCTCTGACACGCTGACATGCTGCTTAGCCACTCAGCCTCTAGCCTCCCTGCCGGGGCTAGGGAACTTGAACACTTGTCATACACGCACGCACGCACGCACGCACACACACACACGCACACACACACACACACACACACACACACACACACACAACCCGATTATGAGCACTAATGTCATACTCTGAGTGTTCAAAACATCATGAACATCTTCTCTTTCCGTGACACAGACTGACCAGGTGAATCCAGGTGAAAGCCCTGATCCCTTATTGATGTTAAATCCACTTCAACCAGTGTAGATGAAGGGGAGGAGAGGTTAAAGAAGGATTTTGAAGCCTTGAGACAACTGAGACATGGATTGTGTATGTCTGCCATTCAGAGGGTGAAGGGGCAAGACAAAATATTTAAGTGCCTTTGAACGGGGTATGGTAGTAGGTGCCAGGTGCACCGGTTTTGGTCAAGAACTGCACCGCTGCTGGGTTTTTCACACTCAACAGTTTCCCGTGTGTATCAAGAATGGTCCACCACCCAAAGGACATCCTGTCAACTTAAGGCGACTGTGGAAAGCATTGGAGTCAACATGGGCCAGCATCCCTGTGGAATGCTTTCGACACCTTGTACGACGAACTGAAGCTGTTCTGAGGGCAAGGTGTCATTAATGGAAGGTGTCTTTAATGGAAGGTGTCCTTAATGTTCTGTACACTCAGTGTATATTAAAGTGTATATTAATCTCCTATGTTTCGTGGGTTATCTCTTGGGTCAGGAGATTGTAAAAGAGTATCAATGCTGCTGAGCTGTATACATAGTCAACAGCTAGGCCCTATTACAAGGAGAGACTGACTCGAGCTCGGGGACAATAACATACACATAAGAAAGCCCTTTGTTCCATAGACAAAGCCTGATCTAAAAAGGTCAGGCATTCTCGGTTCTGTTCAAAAGCGACTACGTCGCTACAAGGGTAGCTTCCAAATGCCTTTTGGTTAAAGGAGGACATTCCAACACAAAAGCACTTACAAAGTCAGAATGACACTCATTTTCATCACTGTGAGTGACCCTCTTAAGGCGGTAAAATATTCAACAGGTTCCATGATGACAGACATAGTTTCCATGACAGTAAAGGTCAACTAATCATTTCTTTATGATGGGTCACGTATTCACGATCCACTGGTGTACCAGATTTCTGTCCCTGGCTGCTATTTATGACGACAACATTGATCCTCTAAGTAGAAAACCAATTGACTGAAGAGTATTGCTATTCGTTTCATTTGAATATGGGCTTCGATTAAATGATTTCCTAAACAGTGAGACAAAAACACATCAAACTATTTCTCGTGTAAATATATGGAGTATTTTGCAGCATGTCGAAACTTAATGAAAATAGGCCTATTTTTTTGTCTGTTAATCCTAAATCAATTTGCAGAGGGATTGTTTATCTAACAAAATAAAATATCTGTCTTGCCATTCGATATTTGTAGAATATGAGCAGTGGTATCAGCCTTAACACTAAATGAATTCAGGTTGCTAGAGAACGCGCCTCGGATAGCGTATGTGTGTGACATTTAATGAATATTACAGTATATTCAAGAAATGCAATATTTAATATTTATGTTGTAATTTAAAATGAGAGGCGAGTGAGAGACATATCCAGAAATGGCTAGTTGAATTCTGGACTAAAGTGTGTGGTTCACATTTCCTACTACGTACAACTACACTGGCTGGCCCAGTGCTGAGCTATGAGCTCAACTTGAAGATTCCTTTTCCCTAAGATTTTTATCACCGAAACTGCAAAAACAAAGGCACTCCGAAAAACAGCAGTCTCAAGGAGCGCCTGTAACCTTAACATAATCATGAAAGCTGACAGTTCATTTTTCACAGGCCCATAGATCTTTGGGTCTTATAAAGTAATGGGCTTTTGGGAGAAGGCTTTATGAGAGCGAAGATAGTTAACCGCCGTGTGCTTGAGATGACATGGGAGCTGAGGTCCTGCTCTTAGGGAGACAGGATTATTCCCTTCCCCGGGATGGAGGGAGAGAAGACACTACTGTCTCCTTAATATAAACGTGTAATAAAGATTAATCTGTTGCTACTCGCCACTCCAATAGCTTCTAAACTTGCTTGAAATAAGGTTGAAATCACTTTAGAGCAAATCTCGTTTTCTTTGTGTGAGTTTCATTGTGAATCTCAGGACAAAGTTACGTGTGTGTGTGTGTGTGATGCTGTGTGTGTATGAAACGTGGTGTCGGCAAATGTACACATCGTAGTGTTAGAGAGTGTAGGTAAACACAAGATTGAATGTGTTTCTGTGTGTGTGTGTGTGTGTGTGTGTGTGTGTGTGTGTGTGTGTGTGTGTGTGTGTGTTGTGTGTTTGCGTGTGCGTGCATTGTTTGTGTGTTTGTGGACGTAGGGACAATAATGAATGGCGGTGCCATGCGGCAGGGTCAGGCTCACTTACCGGGTGCGTCTGGTCTCTTGATGCCGCCGCCGCTGTTTGAGCCGCTTCCAAGGCCGTTGAACGCTGCGAGGTTCTCCGAGCTGTAGGCCCTCAGGACGGACAGCATGTTCATCTGCTGCTCGAGATGGGCATGTTCCGGCTTCAGCAGCCCCGGGGGACCACCAGGAGATGAAAGGAGACCCAAGCCCTGCAGCCACTGCTTCTCCAGGGGCGGCTGAGGCTGGAACTGGGGAGGGAAAGGGGCACCAGGGCCCAAGGAGGCCCTTGGTCGTTGGGCCTCTCTAGCCGGGGACACGGCCTGCGTCTGCTTCGGCATCTGATAGGTGGCACTGTCCTCATCTTCCCCCTCCATCCCGTCCTCTTCCTCCTCTTCCTCCTCGTCGTCAGAGTGGGGTCGCTGTCTCTCTGGTTGGGCGGAGGAGGACTCGGTGCTGTGGCAGCGCTCTCCATCCCTGCCTTCATCATCCTCAGACTGTGCCTGGTCCTCCAGCTCCCCGCAGGAGGCCTTGTCTGAGAGCTCATCCCCAGCTGTTTCTCTGGCCTGGCTCTGCTGCTCCAGGGCTGGGTCAGGGCATGTCGCTCCAAACCCCTGGAGGCCCGGGGTCCTTGGGGAGCCATCATACATGCCTCCATACTGCTTAAGGAAGTCACTCTGGAAGGCTCCCATGCTGGTGTGGTGCTCCATGTGATTGGACCAGGCTGACTGGCTCTTCTCCCCCTCTCTGTCATTGTCTCTGTCATGGAGGTGGGCTGGGCCCATGCTGGCCTTGAGGAAGTGGGAGGGCTCTCCCTGGTGCTCCTTGCCCTCCTTGCATTGCTTGACCTTGCCTAGGTGGTTGGCCTGCAGGTGTAGGGCCATCAGCTCCACAGAGGAGGTGGTGAAGGAGCAGAAGAGGCAGCCATGCCACGCCACGTTGTCCTGGAAGGTGACAGAGGAGCCAGGCAGAGAGCCTGTTTCAGGTTTGACATTGACAGACAGGTCCAGAGGCTCGTACTGGGACCCAGGCTTGCCCGTTGAAGGCTTGGCCTCAGCCTTTTCCTCACCAGTATCAGCCCTCTTGGCTTTGGGCTCACCACTCTCAAAGTAATGCTGGGACTGCAGGTGGCTCTCTCTCATCTCCTTCTCCTTCTTCAGGGAGCTGAGGACAAAGCTGTCCATGAAGGCCTGCAGGGAGCCCTGGAAGTTGACACCGTTTCCCACCATGCTCTGGTACGCCCGACCTAGGTCTCTGAAGCTGGCTGGGACGTCTGCGGCGGAGGGGCCCTCTGGGCTCTTCATGCTTTCAGAGGGAGTGTCAGATCCCAGGCCATTACGCTCTCGCTCTCTGTCCCTCTCACGCTCCCTGGGGGACAACATACCGGGAGGGGCCCACTGGTGGGGGTGCAACGGGCCCCCTCTGAAGTCCAGGCTGGAGGGCATGCCCTTGAAGACACCGCGGAGGACATCAGGGCGGGCGAAGACGCCACCCTTGCCGTGCTCTTCCTTGTGCTCAGAGAGAGGGGCGTGTCCGGAGGAGGGGCCGCCGCCATTCTGCCGCTCACGATGGTGGCGCTCCAGGTGGTACTTCAGTGAGGCAGACTGGGTGCCTGCGTAGTCGCAGTGAGGGCACCTGTAGGGTTTCTCTCCTGTAAGAAAGATAGATAGATAGAGTGAGAAAAAGAGAGAGAGAGACAGGACATGAATAAGAGAGGAAACAACAGTGAAAGCCAACACAATGATCTCAGTGATAACCAACATTCAACAGAATTCTGCATTCAGCAAACACCTCCTCAGCTCCATTCGGGGATTGGCATCTGAATACGGGTCGATCCAGCTCGATCCAGCTCCGCCAAGTGAGCCATCACTCATGTCAACACAATAAAAACCATTTCACCATATGTTGCTTTCAGTCCACCACAAGAGATAATATTTTCAACTGACAACACAACTGTCTCGATGTAATCTCTGTTTGCATGGGGGGGGGTTGTTTGTGGGTCTCTCTCTCTTGGCCTTGTTCGCTGACAGGCCTCTGCCTTGGCGATGAGACAGTGATTTCTAGGATGTTCTCTATTTGCAGTTTATCATAAATCACAATTCACAGAGAAGAAGCTCTCCATTCCGTCCCAGTTGAATGGCTCTATGGCTATTTGGACCAAATAGTGGAAGATGTAGTCCCTTCATATGAAACTAAAACAGACTTTAACTGACAACAAATGAGCAAGAATGTACATATGGAAAATATTTGTCTGTACATCACGGTAGTAGTATAGTGTTAGTTGCATAATTTGACTTACAATGCAGTTACAACATCTCTACATCAGTACACTGTGAACACAAATATTCATACATATTCTTGCAAGGTCAAATGCAATCATGATTTTTGCCAGAAAAGTGGATCTCGTTTGCCTTTGGAGAGATACATTACGAACAGTATCTGGACATGAAATGCATCATGTTAGCAATTACAATATATTTTAAACCAAAGGCAGATTTTTGGAATAGAAGAAACCATAAGCAGAAATGCTAAGCTTGACTTTTAGACATAGTAATGTGCCTGGCATTTCTTTTGAACAAGTCACAGCTAAATATGTGAAGAGCAAGGGTGGTTGGAAATAGTCCCGAATAAAATCATGTTTGTCAAGTACTGTGTGTGTATATATACAGTATATAGCTATACCATGTTTAGATTGTACACATGGAAACCATTTTCCCCCCATTTTTTGTTTTGTTTGTTGTTGCATTGTTACGCAAGACTGAATTGAATGATTTAAGTCTCGCTCTGTAGTAAATCATGGATATAATTAGCAAATGGCATACTGCTCAAGTCATTTATCATTATTTGGAGGGCACCATTCCAGAAGAAAAAAAGACTACAGGATCTGCAGACCTACTGCACAGTTCTCAAATAAAGGGCCACAAATACAAACTCAATACAATATTGATACCAGAGAGAGAGAAAGAAAATTAGAGAGGGGAAGGGAGGGAGGGAGGGAGAGAGAGAGAGAGAGAGAGAGAGAGAGAGAGAGAGAGTACCGTGTTATTTTCTTTTACACAAGAGCGAGTTTGAAGCGTATATTTAAAATAAACCATGCGAGATGAGCTTTTAACCCAATAAGTGCTTATCCTCTAAGCAGGATAACAGGGGCTTGGGCTGATTTAATAAGGAAACGTCCCCGATGCAAATGATCATTCTCAATTCCTTTAACTGGACAAAATTATATTCTAGGCCCAAAATTAGAGTGAAATTAGAGTGGTCTGTTTTTTTTCTTGTTAACGATGGAAATGGGCATCAACACCACCAAATATTAAACAGCATAAGAAGACATGATTAACCAGGGCAACAGACATCTGAATGTAACCAGTGAGGTAATGGTACTGTAAACAAATAGGTGGTTCAACTCGGATCACCGATCATGGTGAATAAAGTAACGCTTCCTATACTTTTAATATATTTTTTCCACAAAAAGTGGGTAAACTGTTAGGCAAAAAAACGACTGTGGGTAAGCTACGTTTACTTGCATATAATATAATAATAATATAACATATGCCATTTAGCAAACACCCCTATCCTCCACAACACCACTGAATATAACTGAACATATGACACCTCTCTAAACAAACCTTGAAGAGTAATCAATGTACACATGGCTGAGAAATGTATACCGTAAATGTGCGGTGTGTGTGGTGTGTGTGTGTGTGTGTGTGTTCTTTCCGGACCGTTTGGACTCGCTAAGACATCTGCTCAATCATTCGTCAGGGGCATGTGTGATATCTGGGGAATATACTGTATCCTGCCTCGCAACATCACACACAATTTACTGCTAAAGGTCATTATGTACCCGTTAATCCACTTTTAATTGATATCAGTGCAAACAGCACAACCTCTGCGGAACACAACAGATCTCCATGGCACAAAAGAAAGGAAAGATCATTTTCCATTGTTTAGAAATATACTTTTCTCCCCCCAAAACATTTGCAATCAAGAAAATATATTAACACAAATCAAGGGGAAAAAAATGGAAACACAAATTCATAAAATACCCGGGGCAAACTATTTAACGATCACCTGCCAGAGTACAATAGGAAAAGTAGATTTCCATTACAACTATTATAACGTTTCAATGTATCAGCGTGTTCATCCTCCCCGTGCTGGGACATAGCGTCGTTTTGCTCTACTTCTTTAAGCAGTTCCTCGACTCCAACAGATTTCATCTGGATTTGGATGCTTCGTCGCAGCTCCATAGTAACCACTCAGAATAAACACCCAGAGCCACTACAGAGGGGCAATTAAAACAGTTAATAGATATGACACACTTTAAGATACATTTCCATGTGGCTTTTACGTAACGTTGAAAGGCGGTTTGCACTGGAAGAAGTGCGGTTATTCAAGTCTTGTCCAGGCTGGACTGGGAAACCCTCCGGGAAAGGAACCGATCCAAACACCTTTAAGTCCATGCTAAATTGAATAAAGCCAGACTGTTGGTTAGCAACAAACATCCACATGGGTGTTCATAAACAGTAGTGTTGTTACATGCAAAGAGGTACTAGTTTGGAAGAGGGGTTCGGGGAATGTTCGTATTAAACCTGTCCGTGAACGAGAAAGGGAAATAACAAAGGAGAGAGAGAGAGAGAGAGAGAGAGAGAGAGAGAGAGAGAGAGAGAGAGAGAGAGAGAGAGAGAGAGAGAGAGAGAGAGAGAGAGAGAGAGAGGGAGAGGGAGAGAGGAGAGAGAGAGAGAGAGAGAGAGAGAGAGAGAGAGAGAGAGAGAGAGAGAGAGAGAGAGAGAGAGAGAGAGAGAGAGAGAGAGCGCGGGAGGCAGAGAGATGGAGAGAGGGTGGGAAAGAAATGGAGAGAGGGAGAGACGGAGAGAAATGGAGAGCAAGATCACGGGTCCCCATTGATTCATTCTGATTGCAAAGGTTAGGTTAAGGTTATGTGACATGGGCAAAGCCTGGCTCTTTCTCTGTTCCCCGTTTAAAGGTGAGTGGAAACTCGACTGGTTATTTCCCCTAAAGTTATGCGTAGCCATTGTCAAGAGCAAAGACCTTTCTTTTTTTTTTTTACACACAGCTGCTTACTGCTAAATACTGCCTTGTCCAGAAGGGGACAATCTGTGTCTCTAATTGCTGTCACTGAAGCCTAGATTCATTATGTGACTTTCCCATTAAAATGTGAGCATTAATTTGTATAATGAAATATCACCCACTGCAGTGTTCATTAACTGTGGCCCCACACTGTATTCTGCACAATGTTAGCTACCTAGAAACTGTGGTTCATTTCACTAATGGATATTTTCCCACTCACTGTTCAAGAGGAAATGAATACTGTAACATTAGCTCTTTAACTTTTAGAGAAATTTAAATTCACTTCATTCCTTTCAACAAAATGTTAGCGAGTCATTAATCTAACATTGTGTTGCACAATGCGAGCACCTCTCAGTAAGCAATGCCATTGTGCTGTTCGGACTGAATTAGAATGAAGGGCGCATCATGTCCTCTCAGAGTTCCACTGTTTTGCCATCAAGGAGGAATCGTCATCGGATGTAAAAGTCATCGCCTTGATGTAATCATCATCATTTCAACCTGAAGTCAATCTGATCATGTATGATTGATTTAAACGGGCAACACCTTGTAGATACATCAGACGGTTTCTGTGTATGAAGTGACCATGTTGAGTTGTGCTTACGCAGGGCCTGGCCTGGCCTGCTGCATTGAGTGAGTTTAACGGAGGGCCTGAGATGAGGCCTCTGTTTCCTCTCTGCTGAAATACAGCCCTTCTGGGGACCCTTACTGTACCACTCAAAACAGGACATAACTCAGCCCCCCCTCTGTTAGGTAACAGATTTCCATGCTCCCCCGTCCTGTCCCCTGTCCCCGGCCCCTCCTCTCCTGACGGCGAGGTATTCAGAGAGGTCTGCAGAATCAGGGTTGAGGCTCCTCTCGTTGACCTGGATGTGCTATTTTACACAAAGATCCTAATTATGGTAGTGCACAAGTGCTCCTGCGCTACGCCTAGCTACGAGCTACGCTGGCTCCTTAATTCCCCTCCAGACCAGAGGTATTTGGTCCTTATTAAAGGGGGCGTGGGGGGGGGGGCACAGTTTGGGTGGTCTCCCTTCTCTCTTATTAAGTGCATGGCGAAAAAAAAGTGAGGGGAAAAAAAGCAAGCATTGATTTCCTCAGCTGCAAGAGATTTCCATTTTAAGTTCTGAAGGCTTGAGCCATGCCTTTACTGGCACTTAAGGATGACATATTTTTTTTTTTGGGGGGGGGGGGACTGTAAAATGGTGTCTTCAGATACAGAGGTCAGGGCATCAGACTCACAGCATTCACAGTTAAATGTAGAACAAGAACAGGGGCTGATAAGAAATGAAGTGCTAAATACCATGAGGTCTCCATGAGTATACAGGATGTACTTAGTCATTCTCAGGCCTAATCTGAGAAAGGGAGAAAGCAATGCGGAATGAAGAGGTATTGTAGCATCGTGTAGTAGACTGTCACTAGGGCGTACACTCAAGCTCTCCCCTCAGCCAAGTAATTAGAGCACAGCTCTGAAAGAAATGCTAAACACTCGTTTCATGCTCTTTTGTGTCTGATATGGGCTGACTCATATAGCACCACGCCATGGATTTTCACAGGTGGTCCAGTACAGCACTTTAAGCTACATTCCAAGCAGTACTCCAAAGCTACAAGGTACGCAACAACAAAAAAACACACTCAACGCAGAAACATAGTGTGGAACCCATGCTGTAGCATACGCAGCACGTAGGATGTTAGAGTAGCCTGTTTGGACAATTAGCTGAGCCGATGTCCTTGATCTAAGGCGACCTTAGAATCGGCCTACATGTGACATTAGCCTGGATATTTACTGGGGCGTTTCTACCTTGCAGTGTAGTGAGGTATGACAACCTGCTCTGGCTCTGGCCAGTGGACACCGTGTCCACACCATTACTCTCAATGGGACCACCTCTACCTTCCAGCAGCTAACACAGAAGGTCATCCAGGTAGAGATATATTTTGACACTCGTTTGCTAGATATGGCTAAGATTAGAACAGTAGCTGCAGTGAACCACTGAATGCCATTGTCCCACGAACTACAGCATATTTCCAGGAAGCAGCTGTGTGCTCTGAATAACTGCCCTCGCCGACGGTATCGAACACGGCCAAATGGGGTCGACTCGAGTCGTAGGCAGAGAGCAGTGGGGCAGAATGGAAAACGGTGGTAGCAGTAATATCCAAGGGGAACTCACTCCACTGACCTGTGTGTATCCTCAGGTGGACCTTGAGGTGGTGGGAGGTGCGGAAGGTCTTCCCACAGTAGGGGCAGTCCTTGATGGCCGAGCCCAGGCTCCTGTCCCTGTGCTGGGAGGGGGCCTGCTGAACACTCCCCACCGCCTTGCCCAGGTCATCCCCGACATCTGGAGCAACAAGAGAGAGACACACACAGACACACACAAAGGGAGGAGCGGTGAGTGTCACGTCAAACCGTCAACCATGTCAGAAAACACACTTTCACTTTGGCTTTGTCCTCCTTTTCCATCCAAATCTGCCAACACCACACAAAGTAAAACACATCAATGGGTTCACGTTTTGCCGCTACCCCCCCCCCACTTCAAGCTGACAGAACGCTGACAGTTCATAAGCTTTCAGGCTCCTTTAGAAACACCGGGCCGACCCCCCTCCACACTCTCCCACTCCCGTCGTAATGTTTCATCCCCGCTCTCCTCATCTTCTGGTAGCATATGGCGGATTGTGTTGAAATGAACAATACAAGGAAAGAAACGGCTCTGTCAGCAGTGGGCCAACGCGTCTCCGTACAGCGCCCTGATTTTGACAGGTAGCGTCGCTTCTGTCAGAGATGCGAGAGGGTGATAAGAGTGACCCCGCCCTGCTTGAACTGCCACTAATACTGCAGAGACGTGTGGAGACCAACAACTGCTCTCCACACAATCACCCGAATCTCAGGAGGAACTGAAATAGATTTGAAAAGAGTTGACGGCAGCACAGTCATAAGGTGAGGATGTTATCTCACACGTTCATATGGGTCATGACCTCATTACATGACCAGCTAACTGTGTAGAAGAAGTCCTTGCAAGCTCTGATGTGTTATGAAAGCTACACTCTAGTCAAGCAGAATGACCGATGAGGTGGAGTGAACGCCAGAGCCCAATGCCAACATAATAACCTTGTTAACCACATACCCTATTGCATCATGGGTAAGCAGGAAGAAGTACCAGTTCACAGTAAGATAAATTACTCTGTTTATGGCGCCACCCCATTACCCCCCCCCCCCCCCCCCCCCCCCCACATCTGCTGCTGATGTTTCTTTGTTTTCTTTCCCGAGTCCGGCTCATGACATGGTATGCGTGTGGGGAGAGAGATCATCTGAATGGAGCAGCCCACTAAGGCAACCATGCCACACAATCAAAAGCATTTCTTCCAGTAGCTGAATCTTTTATTTTCTTCCCCACCCCAGTCCACCCTCTTTAAGAGTCAAATAAGGTTTCAAGAAAAGCCAGACTGAAGTCAGCAAGTCCTCCTACTGCTGGCACTGATCACATGATTCTACACCCACACTGCCAACGTACAGTGTACTATTGTATTTATGTGGATGTGACCCCCAAAGCAACAGGCATACCAGTGTTGAACAGTTTACATAGCCTTACCTGTAATAACCATGGCCCCGTTCATACTGTACACCCAATTCTGATCCGCATGTGACCTTTCCAAACCCACCCTCTCTCCGAACCAATGCATAGACAGACACAAGGCTTTTTAAATCAATACTCCCGACATGTCTGCAGTCCATATACAGACGTGGGATCTTAATTTGATCACCTTGTTGCAGGAGAACTTTCCCCGTAACGCAATAACTTTTACACTTGTAGTGTATTGAGGTTTAAGAAAAGGCTTCTAAAGTTTGTCGTTTCCACTTTTCCCTTATGAAAAATGTATCAACTGCTTCATAAATGTGCATGAATTATAATCCACATAATAGTTTACATTTCCAGTTGCTGCAGGATTATTTTCCCGCTGTAGGAAACTGGCTCAAATTAAGGGCTCAGAAACAACAATGGCGTTTGCTGGCCGAGAGGACTTAGCACCTCGGAGCGTCATTTGCACACCGATTTTACATGTAGAATCACGTGAAATGGCGCCAGTCAGAAGTCTCCAGCTGCTGGTCCCTAAAGCACAGCGCACAGACGATCGACAGACGAACGCTAGATCCCCATTCGGCACGACGTGTGCAGAGCCTTGAGATCCTACATCTGTACACGTACCGTACTGTAACCAAATTCTCCACAAACACATTTTACACCACTTGACATATCCCCTCTTGGCAATGTGTCCTCCTCTCATGTAGCAAATACAGGTCCACCTGTCCACCCCAGATGGAGTTGAATTAAACCCCTAAAAACGCAGCTTATGGCCAGCCTCATCCTCCGGCCCTCTGTGTGGCAGGGTTAATAGTGATCCTGTACCAGGGAGAGGATGCTCTGCCAGCATTTAATAGTCCTTCAATAACAAATGTTCCAATCGCTATATACTCGCACGCAAACAAATACACGAGCACGCCCGCACACACACACACACACACCAAAACTTCAATGTATCCGTTCATGTAGTGTATGGATGAGTGGGAGAGAGAGAGAGAGAGAGAGAGAGAGAGAGAGAGAGAGAGAGAGAGAGAGAGAGAGAGAGAGAGAGAGTCCCCCAGCGTGGTTGTCCTTAATCAGCTGACTGATCCCAAGCTTTTAATAGGGCTGTTCCAATTACTGTAAAAGTCATCCTGCGCCGTATAACCACAAATATTGACAGTTTATTGCACAACACATTTATGACATTTGAAGGTCACCTCATATATTACACGACGTCTTCCAGGAGGAGCGAGTCTGGGACAGAGAGATTCTCGATAACTCGCCACCTATAACTATTCTCCATGTATTGATTTTCCATTGCTTTATGCAAAGGAAAAATCTGTAAGAGACACAACATTACAATTGATTGTCACAGGCAAGCCACTGGCTTCATCCATTACCCTGTTAAATCCTGCTGCCATCATCTCTCAGAGACTACTAGAGCGCACACACTGTTAGTGTACCATTAGGCCACAGCCAGTGTTGTATATGTCTAATGCGTTAAGTTGGCTTAGTTCAAGTTAATATTACCCAGAGGTGAGCGAAAAGCCTTACGTGGATATGGTCAGACGCTTTCACCGTTGTCATGTCTTAGTGATCGATGTCATTTTGACAACTGCTATTGATTTTAACACGCACCTTTCGCTCATAAATAAAATGACACAATTGAATTAAACATCCCTAGTGTTACTGTACTTCTCTTACTACACACTGAAAACTGCAATTGTGTAGCTTGTTATTTTTCCTTCGCTAATCTAACACACTGTACTCTTATCCCGAACACGCACTGCTTTTCCAGTTACATACAAACTGACACATCCAGGCTCTGTTGCAGTGGAATAATATCACACACACACGCATACATAATTCAGACTTTCTGATTTGAGACCAGCTCTGATTTTATTGGGCTCATCCAAATGTAATGGAACATAACAGAACAAAGGGCTGAGATCAGATTGGAGCAGAGTTGTACAGGCCATCTGGGAGGAGGATGAGTCTCAGTCATTCTGGCTGCTGTCTGCTGCACTACAGCTCTGACACCAGGAGCTCGGCTAGTGACAATAAAAAAAACTCCTCAACCACCAAGGGGGAAGTGCCACAGGAGCCCACCGACACATACAACACCCGTACCTGTTTGGGTGTGTGTGCGCGTGTGTGTGCGTGTCTGTGTGTCTGTCCTCTGAGGCAGCCCCTCCAGACGGACCACACCCTGTTCCCATTAATAGGGAAGGCAACAACAACAAAGGAATAACTGAAGGGAAAAAGCCTCTTCCTTAATGGTGCTCTTTCAATCACACTTCCAGGCTAAATTGTTCCGTGGTTTTGATTACAGTGATATCAATTTCATACAACAACAACAGAAAATATATAAAAATTGTGTCATAAAAACACAAGATGTCTCCCTCTCTCTCCATTATTCTAATGCATCGTGTGTTCTGTCAAAGCCAGTGTCCTCCTCCCTCTATGTAACTACTGTCAACGTTAAGGAAACGTGTGGATTTCAACAACAAAAAAAAGAGAGAGCAAGTTAAATGTGATGACATCATTTGAAAGGCATTAGGCTTTTAAAAATGCGCCCGGGGGGAGTTGATTTCCTTACGCCGGAGCAACACAACACCATCCGGCTGATCCTCTGTTCTCTTTCTTTATTTGGACGGGTGCCATCTTTGTGAACGGCTGGTTCATGCGAGTTAATCAATTTGAGGTTTAGTTACACTGCTGAGGCTAGCATTCTAGCCACTGCTAGAAAGTCATCTGAACTCGTCAAATTTATTAACCAAACACCAATTATCATTAAACACCACTGCATTATCCCTGCTTTTACTACCTGACAAGGACTACTTAATGACATTTTAGATTAAAGTTATTTAGTGTGTGATTTATGGCCACAAAACTACGCAGAAGCTAGTGAAAGCACTTTTTGGGGGGGGGGGGGGGGAATGCGAGTACACGGGGAGCCCAGAACCCTCTAAGGTATCACGGCAACCAGCTTCAGACCAGGAAAAGACCACAGGCACACGAGATGAACCCACTAACACTTGGGCAGAGGGTGCTGTCGTTGACCCTGTGTAACAAAATGAAATAAAACACAATTAATAAGAAATTCAGAAAGTGTTTACCCCATGATGTTTGTGAGATGAAACAGCCGCAAAATGTGCTACATATAAGGCACGCGGGTAAACAGGGGCACCAGATGTTCTTTGATGTTAATAATGGCATTTATTATTAATATTAATTAGACCGCATTCAGCAATACATTTGGGCCATTTCCAAGTCAATTAAGCAAAATGGCATTCGGGAGATGTTGAAACGACATTTTAAGGCAGGTGTTCAGCAGTCCCCTAATAAAACATTTTCACAGCTACTGAAAAACAACTATTTTGGGCTGCTTTTGTCTATGTCGGCTGCCGGGTACATGTTTCCTTGCTCCAAGCAGCGCCGTGACTGAACCCTTCATTTATATATTAACAGAAATCATTCTGTCTTATTTCCATTGTCAATATAACATAAATAGCAGTGATTTGATTAGTATATTAACGATTAGGCTGTGCCTTGGCAGTGAGTTGCTCATGTGCATACATACACTGTATATGAGCCAGCAAAGTCCACACAGACTGACGAGAGAGATTAAACCAGATATGAAATCATGATTATGATAATAACAATTTGTGAAAAACACTGCGGATTAAATCTACCGTTCACCAAATGATTTGAACAGCTTCATTCTGGGGTACGGCACACAAGGCCAAATAGACACTTCAACACCAAACGCTGCTCTCATCCTGGTCTCTCCTCACAGACCAGCAGTGTACTAGTACCAGTACCCGCGTCAACAGTAAATACCAGTC
Organism: Oncorhynchus nerka; assembly: GCF_034236695.1. Lineage (NCBI taxonomy): Eukaryota > Metazoa > Chordata > Actinopteri > Salmoniformes > Salmonidae > Oncorhynchus > Oncorhynchus nerka. The sequence continues at coordinate 62,387,331 of NC_088422.1, forward strand.
TGAAAAGAAAATCAAATTACAGAGCACATGGTAGTGCAGCCCAGTGGGGGATGCGTTGTTGATATAATCCCGGACCCTATGTGTAAGGGGAAAATAAAGCCATTTTAAAGCTCCATCGTGTGTAATCTGGACCTTGAAAGGGAAGCCCCACCTCAAGCTAGCTCCGATTTGGCAGGAGTAAAAAAATTAAAAAATGTAAGCTCCCCGAGGCTGAGCCACACAATGGTACATTAACAATCTGTGCATTCATTTATCAGGGAGCTGCATTTTGGACTCTGTGTTTATGGCGCACTGTACTTCTCATCGCTGGAAATGAATGAACATGCCTCCTCTTGCAACCAACATGCACCTGTGCCGCAGAGATGCTAATCACAAACATTTATATTTATTAGCACTGGTCTCACTACAATTGGTCTTAATAAAAAAAGAGGAGGAAAGATGAGCCGTTTCCTGCCTGCTGAAGGCAGAGGAGACATTTCTAAATTGTATTGTAGCACACATTTATTCGCTTATTTGTTCCCAATTTCTTGATCGATGAAGAGGTAGGGGAAATTATGTTTAATCCATTTTCTGGTTAATTTCCATATTTTTATGGATTATTCCTCTGAATTTAAGCTGGAGTCAGAACTCCCTGATGCCAAAGACCATACCTGTACAGCCTTATTGAACTTACAACACATAAAATAATGTAGAGCTCCATAAGGAATCATTCATCTCATTCATAAACTATAGGACCGGCCCACACAGGAGATTCAACAGAAAACATTATCAGACATATACTGAACACTAAACCTCTTTATATCAAGAATGTTTCATGTCATGGTATCATTTTGGAGGATGGCTATGCTAGCGGTTTAGGATGCATTCGACAGTGGACGTCCCCTCTGCTCTCCCCTCCCTCCTCCCCCCCCCCCCCTCCCCCTCTACCAGTGACAGAAGGTGCACCTCTCCCTCTGTAAAGGCGATGCCTCTGCCGAGCTAGGGGAACAGCAATGGTGCCATAAGTTTCTGCCTGGCACGGGCCCCATCTTTGTTTTCTCTTCTCAAGTCTGTTTCTAGGCTTCAAAGAGCATTGAAAAAAAGACTCAGTCACAGCTAAAAGAAGCACTGAGGTCTCACTAACGTTATCATTCTGCAGGATGATCACAGCTCCAGGGAGAGACGGCAGGACAGAGGGTCGGGAGTGGGACTGAGACATCCACCCCGGACGCCGCTGTCTGTCCGTCCGCACGAGGGGAGCAAGGGAGGACAGGGACATTTCACTGGGCTAAAGGGACTTATTGAGGCGGGCGTCTTTTAGGACACAATGGCCAGGAGGAGGGTCTGGGGGAGGGGGTATTAATCAGGGTAAATATTCATCATGCACACTGTTTGGCAGGAAGTGAGTAGTTATCATTAGTGAAGACTGAGCAGGTCCTGTCTTCACAGGGACACCGTGCTTTCTATGGATCCAGACTGGAGGAGGATGAACAGGAGGAGGGGAGGAGGGTGGGGGCAGAGCGATAAGGTGAGAGAGGAAGAGAGGCCAGGAGATAAGAGAGCATATCCAGTACTGATGCACTGATAGCTCATACGTCTCTGTGTAAAGGAAATATAGCATGTCCTACGTGAACAATTGCTATCCTGCAATCGTGGTAAACGAAACCACTTGGTAATACAACAGCGTGTTCCGGGAAGACAGCATATAACGTATTTACAGTCCACTGTAACAACGCTGCATGCATGCCCTGTACCTTTAAAGGTGCAAAATATCATCTTCTGCTGTCATTGATTTCCTATTCATTTTCCACCACACCAAATCAACAACAAGCACAATGGGCAATCATAAACTGGAGTTACAGATCCACATTCAAGGCTCTCTACCACCAGGTACAGGGTGTGTGTGCATATATATATATATATAGACACAACATGACCACTCATTCCAAAATCATGAGTGGTCATTGGTAGCCCCTTTGAGTTGGTACCCCCTTTGCTGCTATAACAGCCTCCACTCTTCTGGTAAGGCTTTCTACTAGATGTTGGAACATTGCTGTGGGGACTTGCCTCCATTCAGCCGCAAGAGCATTAGTGAGATCGGGCACAGATGCTTGGCGATTAGGACTGGCTTGCAGTCAGCGTTCCAATTCATCCCAAAATAATTTGATGGGGTTGAGGTCAGGGCTCTGTGCAGGCCATTTCTGTATGGACCTCGCTTTGTGCACGGGGGAATTGTCAAGCTGAAAGAGGAAAGGGCCTTCCCAAACTGTTGCCACAAAAATGGAAGCACAGAATCGTCTGGAATATCATTGTATGTTGTAGCGTTAATATTTCCCTTCACTGGTACTAAGGGGCCTAGCCCAAACCATGAAAAACAGCACAGACCATTATTCCTCCTCTACCAAGCTTTACAGTTGGCACTATGCATTCGGACAGGTAGCGTTTTCCTCGCATCCGCCAAACCCAGATTCGTCTATTGGACTGCCATAAGGTAAAGAGTAATTCATCACTCCAGAGAATGTGTTTCCACTGCTCCAGAGTCCAATGGCGGCGAGCTTAACACCACCATTATAAATAAAACACAGAAATATCATATTTACAGTATACAGACTCTTTGCTATGAGACTCAAATTGAGCTCAGGTGCATTCTGTTTCCATTGATCATCCTTGAGATGTTTCTACAAGTCCTCCTGCGGTAAATTCAATTGATTGGACATGATTTGGAAAGGCATACACCTGTCTATATAAGGTCCCACAGTTGACAGTGCATGTCAGAGTAAAAACAGAGGTCGAAAGAACTGTCCGTAGAGCTCCGAGACAGGATTGTGTCAAGGCACCTTAGGTTCCTCTGTGGAGATGGGAGATGGGAGAACCTTCCAGAAGGACAGCCATCTCTGCATCACTCCACCAATCAGGCCTTTATGGTAGAGTGGCCAGACGGAAGCCACTCTTCAGTAAAAAGCAGATGACAGCCCACTTGGAGTTTGCCAAAAGGCACCTAAACGCTTCTCAGACCATGAAAAATAACATTCTTTGGTCTGAAGAAACCAAGATTGAACTCTTTGGCTATAATGCCAAGCGTCACGTCTGGAGGAAACCTGGAAACATTCCTACAGTGATGCATGGTGGTGGCAGTTTCATGCTGTGGGGATGTTTTTCAGGGGCAGGGCCTAGGAGACTAGTCAGGATCGAGGGAAAGATGAACGGAGAGATCCTTGATGAAAACCTGTCCCAGAGCATTCAGGACCTCAGGTTCCCCATCCAACAGGACAACGACCGGTAAGCACACAGCCAAAGACAACACAGGAGTGACTTCAGGACAAGTCTCTGCATGTTCTTGAGTGAGCCAGAGCCCCCATCCAACCTGACAGAGCTTTAGAGGATCCGCAGAGAGGAATGTGAGAAACTCCCTAAATACAGGTGTGCCAAGCTTGTAGAGTCATACCAAAGAAGACTCAAGGCTGTAATCACTGCCAAAAGTGCTAATTAAATAAATTGTAAATTTGTCTGAATACATATGTAAATGTGATATTTAATCTTTTTAATACATTTGCAAAACTGCCCCCCAAAAATGTTTTTGCTTCATCATTATGGTGTGTTGATTGATGAGAAGAAAACAACGATTTAATACATTTTAGAATAAGGATGTAACAAAATGTGGAAATAGTAAAGGGTTCTGAATACTTTTCGAATGCACTGTATAGTGTACTGTATATACAGTTGAAGACGGGAAGTTTACATACACCTCAGCCAAATACATTTAAATTCAGTTTTTCATCATTCCTGACATTTAATCCTAGTAAAAGTCCCTGACTTAAGTCATTTAGGATCACAACTTCATTTTAAGAATGTGAAATGTCAGAATAATAGTTGAGAGAATTAATTATTCCAGCTTTTAGTTATTTCATCACATTCCCAGTGGGTCAGACGTTTACATGCACTCAATTAGTATTTGGTAGCATTACCTATAAATTGTTTAACTTGGGTCAATTGTTTCGGGTAGCCTTCCACAAGCTTCCCACGACAAGTTGGGTGAACTTTGGCCCATTCCTCCTGACAGAGCTGGTGTAACTGAGTCAGGTTTGTAGGCCTCCTTGCTTGTACACACCTTTTCAGTTCTACCCACAAATGTTCTATAGATTGAGGTCAGGGCTTTGTGGTGGCCACTCCAATACCTTGACTTTGTTGTCCCTAAGCCATTTTGCAACAACTTTGAAAGTATGCTTGGGGTCATTGTCCATTTGCAAGACCCATTTGTGACCAAGCTTTAACTTCCTGGCTGATGTCTTGAGATATATCCACATAATTTTCCTCCATCATGATGCCATCTATTTTGTGAATTGCACCAGTGCCTCCTGCAGCAAAGCACCCCCACAATGTGATGCTGCCACCCCTGTGCTTCATGGTTGGGATGGTGTTCTTCGGCTTGCAAGCCTCCCCCTTTATCCTCCAAACATAACGATGGTCATTATGGCCAAACAGTTCTATTTTTGTTTCATCAGACCAGAGGACATTTCTCCAAAAAGTACAATCTTTGTCCCCATATGCAGTTGCAAACTGTAGTCTTGCTTTTTTATGGCGGTTTTGGAACAGTGGCTTCTTCCTTGCTGAGCAACCTTTCAGGTTATGTGGATATAGGACTCGTTTTACTGTGGATATAGATACTTGTGTACCATCTTCACAAGGTAATTTGCTGTTGTTCTGGGATTGATTTGCACTTCTCGCACAAAAGTACGGTCGTCTCTAGGAGACAGAACGCGTCACCATCCTTAGCGGTATGACGGCTCCGTGGTCCCATGGTGTTTATACTTGCGTACTATTGTTTGTACAGCTGAACGTGGTACTTTCAGGAGTTTGGAAATTGCTCCCAAGGATGAACCAGACTAGTGTAGGTCTACAATTTTGTTTCTGTGGTCATGGCTGATTTATTTTGATTGAGCAAAGAGGCACTGAGTTTGAAGGTAGGCCTTGAAATACATCCACAGGCTCAGCTCCAATTGACTCAAATGATGTCAATTAGCCTATCAGAAGCATCTAAAGCCATGACATCATTTTCTGGAATTTTCCAAGCTGTTTAAAGGCACAGTCAACTTAGTGTATGTAAACTTCTGACCCACTGGAATTGTGATACAGTGAATTATAAGTGAAATAATCTGTCTGTAAACAATTGTTGGAAAAATGACTTGTGTCATGCACAAAGTAGATGTCCTTACCAACTTCCCAAAACTATAGTTTGTTAACAAGAAATTTGTGGAGTGGTTTAAAAACGAGTTTTAATGACTCCAACCTAAGTGTATGTAATCCTCCGACTTCAACTGTATATATATATATATATATAGCATCAGAGTTATATAAGCATCACAACCATTAACCGCTATTCAAACATCTGTTTAAAATGAATCCAAAGTCTCATTAAGAACCCATAATAAAATAGTCATTATCAAGGGAAGAATGTATACTGATCAATACCTCAATTACATAAATGTGCACTTAAAGATATATATTATCATAAAGGTGATGACAAGGCCACAGAGGAGAGGTGCATTTCAGTGTGCTGTGCTTCAATTCAAGCTGTTCTGAATTGTACTGAAATGATCCCCCTCTCTCTCTTCTCTCTCCCTCTCTCTCTCCCTCCACAGTCAGGCAGGGTGCCCGTAAATCCGGAGACCAAGGACGTTTCCCATTTTCCTCTTATATGAACTTGTCCAGTGTCTCGGAAAATGAAATAAAAAGATTTATACTGCTGCTCTAAACACCAGTGTGTCTCGTGAGTGAGCCATACTATCAGAATACATTAGAAAAAGGCCAGATTTTGGCAAAGTGGTATTAAAACAGTGGCCCTCCCCACAGCTCTACCTCCTCTCCAACAGTCCCTCAGGGTTAAACTAGCTCAGCCAAAATAACACCACTAATAAGGCTAATACTAATAATTGCCTTGTATTATAAAGCAAGAACCAAATTGAAATGGGATTTCTTTCCACTGTAAATAATTTTAAAAAGGAGTACAATGCCAATGAAATAAATAAATAGAAACCTGCCTCCCTCCTTCAGTTTGTGGTGTCTCAGAACCAAATCCCAGGCTGTCCTCTCCCCTTCTCTACTCGTCCCATAGCACCCAGTCCACCCAGTTGACACAGTCAACGCCACGCCTCACACATACCCCTTATTAAAGAGCACACTCTGTTCCACTGGCGGAATGTTCATTTGCTATGAAGGTCATTGACAGAGAGTAATAATCACCATTGGGGATCTAACAATTTGCCATTTCAGAGCATTGCTGCAGTGCTGATGACTCAACTATTAATAGACTCCCCCTGCCTTATACGACTAAAAACTATTCTAGTATTTTCACCCCCCCCCCAAAACAAAACTTTATTCTTTATTCCCTTCGTCATTGTTCTCTTCTACGGAGAGATATCTGACATTTGGAGCAAATGAACTTGAACTTAAGCCCCCCCCCCCCCGTGGTTGGATATTGAAAATGAAATCACATTGTTAAACAGAGACGGGGTGGAAACTTTCTCTCGATGCCTCCCTCTTAGCGTTGTACCAACAAACTGACATTTAACCAGACACTAAGATTCTCTTATACTGATCTAATGCACTGAACACTTTCTACACGCAAACAATAACAGTTTATTCTAATAACTCAATGACTCCCGCTTAGTGTTGCTAGGGCATTCAAACATATGTGTCCAAACAAATAATTCAAGCTTTAAGCTATTTTTTTTTAAATCAAGCTCAGAGCATTTGTTCTTTTGAAGTGATCAGCATTTATGGAACGGAGAGTGGAAGTTTGAATCCTTTATCTACAGAGGCTCAACATTTCAAGACTAATTACAAATTAATCTGCATCTCTATATCTGCAATAAGAGTGTATAACTCCTCTCACTAAGAACTATCTGTTATATATTTATACCTCCTCCGCATACAGGAAACAGGCGGTCGTCCATACAGCGACATCAAGTCCGAGGATTGCGAATATTAATAATTGATCATTAGCTTGATATGTCTAAGCGTGCCCAAGTTTGCTTTTCAAAGTTGACCGGTTCCATTAGGCCGCTCGCTACTCAGGCCTGGAGTGCTCTTGACTAGAAGGTCGAGCATGGACATAGAGTAAGGTCTCTGAATAGAGAGATCAGGCCTGTTTATTTTCCCCTCTCTCTCTCTCCGTCTCTGTCCCTCTCTCTCTCTCTCTCTCCGTCTCTGTCCCTCTCTCTCTCTCTCTCTCTCTCTCTCTCTCGCTCTCTCTGTCTCTCTGTCTTTCTCTCTCTCTGGTGGGTTCTAAACAGGGGACACTATCCCTTAAAATGTGCTGCCAACGCAACTCATGGGATAACAAATTAGACACAAAGTAATACTGAACTTTGACTATGTTTACTCTGATGACCAATGAAAATGAAGCATACTGTACAGTAGGAACCTTATAGACAGAATGAAACACCATGTCCAATGACTGTCTGCATTGAGAGAGTGGTTAACACCTCTGAAGCAGAGTATATGGCTGGATATATGGAAACCATGGCGACTCCCTGGGCCTTCAACTTGTACCTGTCACCTCCGGCTGGCTGAACTACAGACATACAGACACAAGCTCTGATTGGTTGCCTGGTTAGTTCAATATGTATTTTTTAAATTAAACCTTTATTTAACTAGGCAAGTCAGTTAAGAACAAATTCTTATTTACAATGACGGCCTAGGAACAGTGGGTTAACGACAGATTTTTACCTTGTCAGCTCGGGGATTCAATCTAGCAACCTTTTGGTTACTGGCCCAACACTCTAACCACTAGGCTACCCACCGCCCCAAAATGTATACAGTCCTAAACATTCTCATTCTCTCTCTCTGTCTCTCTCTCTCTCCCACACACACACACACACACACACACACACACACACACACACACACACACACACACACACACACACACACACACACACACACACACACACACACACACACACACACACACACACACACTATCTATACTGCTCTCTCTCTATGTCTCTCTCTCTCACACACACTGTCTATACTGTTCTGTCTCTCTCTGTCTCTCTCTCTCACACACACACACTATCTATACTGCTCTCTCTCTCTGTCTCTCTCTCTCTCTCACACACACACTATCTATACTGCTCTGTTTCTCTCTGTCTCTCTCTCTCTCTACTCATTCTGGGCCTGGATGATGGTGCACTCCCATGACGGCGAACCTCTGGGCACCTCGACTGCCGTTAACTGCTTGTGGCACGAGCCGAGGAAATGGGTCATTAAATCAAACGAGCCAGGACCAACCTCCCAGCGTCCCAGATCTGTTTCCAATCAGATAGCTTCCTTTAAAGGGAGCCAGGATCTCACTCGGCATTAGCGTCATCAAAGCGGTCTCCACTGCTACCTCTGCTAGCGCTCTAATCTGCATGTGAGCTGCACAGGGGAAAAGGGCAGACATCTTGTGATGAGGTAAATACTTCAAATGTTAGCCACAGGAGTGTCGTCTTACCCTTTAAACAGACACAAATTTGTGATACAACCTCCTCCCAATCTCTCACCTCCTCTCTTACTCTCACCCCCCCTACCCCCCCACACACACACTTTCTCTCTCTCTATTTCTCTCTCTCTCATATGCACATAGGCACACACATACAGTCTGGTCAAAATCCCCAGAACAAAACAGCAAAAATAGAGTTGCTTTTAAACTACCCAATGGTAAGAAAATGTGAAGGAGAAAACTCTCTCCACACTTGTTGCTTTTACCTCAACATTCTCTTTTTTTTTCTTTTTCTTTCCTAGAAAAGATAAATGAACACCATTTCTTGCACCTGTCCTACCTTCCCATCCTCCCTAAAATGATAAGGGATTTCATTAACGTGAGAACGCTTGGGCTGAAAGAAACATAATTGCTTCGGTGTTTTTGTTGCCGTCGCACCCGCCCTAATTTCTTCCTTCCTTTTACTCTTGACTGCTAAGTGAATATTATATAAACAGAGAGGATGAGGTTAAAAATATTGAGAAACCGCGGTCATGTTAACACCAAACAAGGCGTCGAGAGAGACGAAGAAGAGGAAATGAGAGGAAGTAAGGTAATAGCATGACAGTGGGTGTGAGTGATATGATCAATCGGGAAAGATCACAGCATTCCGTAATGATTTAAGCACTAGCACTGATCCTCACCGGTCCGTGATGGATAACTGTATGAAAAAAAAAAGATACATAATTTCTTGACTTGCCATTTACACAGCATTGCACCTGAAAGCCGGGCGGAATAATAGACAGTTTAAAATGTCAGGGAACTAACTAAGAAAGGGAGACGGGTTGGCCGACGGAATGTTAATTAGAACAGCCGCCTAATGGCCGTGGCAGCCCTGAGAAGAGATGAGGAAGTGCTTCTCTGCACTAGAAAACACTTCCCAGATATACTTCAGTCCAATTAGTTAGGCCCATTGCTTGGGTTTTTGGAGATGTCCAGTCACAAACCAAATATATTCAGTTATGAAACCCAACGTAAGAATATTCTCCGTCTGGAAACAAATGTATAGGATTTACCTATCTATCCCAGAGCAGACCTGCACGTTGAGCCGGAGCCAGAAGCACATGATTGTGTTAATTAATCTGCCATTGTGAGCGGGGGGGGAACAGCTGCAGTGGCTCTCGTGGCTGCGTTGTCAAAGCAAAACAATGCAATGTTAAGCTTCCCCGCTGAATCTTCCATTACAAAGGAGCTCCAACACAGGGCTAAATTCATAAATCCACAGATCAATGTTTACCGGCACTAATGTCTGACCTTTAAAGGGAAAAAGGTTTTAACATGCTTAATTTCGGCTTGAAATATGGTCAGATATGTGATACCTAGGATTTGGGCCAATTCCCCGAGCTTTGAAAAGAAACAAATTGAGAGAGAGAGAGAGAGAGAGAGAGAGGGGGACATAGACGGAGAGAGAGAGGGACAGAGACGGAGAGAGAGAGAGAGAGAGAGAGAGAGGGACAGAGACGGAGAGAGAGAGAGAGAGAGAGAGAGAGAGAGAGAGAGAGAGAGAGAGAGGGACAGAGACGGAGAGAGAGAGAGAGAGAGAGAGAGAGAGAGAGAGAGAGAGAGAGAGGGACAGAGACGTAGAGAGGGGAAAGTAAAGAGGCCTGATCTCTAAAACAGAGACAAACAGAATTCACCAGCTGGGCGTTGGTATTTGAAAACAATACATCTAACACGATTAGGAGGGATCCATCGATCGCTGTTATGTGGCTTTAATTCAGAGGGGAGGGGAAGGGAGTGCGAGGGTGGTTGTAGATTGATTGCGTGACAGCTACAGACAGCTACAGACGATGGCCGTGAAGATGTGGCTGATTCCCACAGGAATAGGTCAACTCAGCCGTAAGTAATGGCTATGGAAATATGTCGCGTTTTATGTTCATACAGTATGGCCTTAAGACCTAAAACCCACAGATCTCAAAATGTTCCCCAAAACATGTAGCGAACAGCTACCTCATAATATGACCTTTATTGCATTGGTCTGATACACGTACCCATATGTCCAGCGCGTGTGAGTCAAAAGCAGTCAACTTCTAGTTAATGAAGAAAGCCCATATGGCATGGTATGAATTCCTACTGTGGTGTATACAGTAGAGACTGGGTTTTTGTCACCGGCGGTTGGTGGAACCTTCATTGGGGAGGACGGGCTCGTGGTAATGGCTGGAGCGGAATAGGTGGAACGGTATCAAACACATGGTTTCCATGTGTTTGATGCCATTCCATTTGTTCCCTTTCTGGCCATCATTATGAGCCGTCCTCCCCTCAGCAGCCTCCACCGGATTTATATTACAATTTACCCACACATCAAGTGCATGCGAGACAAAATAAGTCCATTTATAGTTCATGAAGAAAGCCCATGGCATAATATTAATTACTACTGTGGTGTAGACAGTGGAAACCTCTTTTTATATTACAATGTATAAAGGAAACAGTTAAAACAGGAAACAGACATTTTAATCTAAAGAAAGTGTTGTTTTTTAGTGATTTTAGGCTGGATTCATTTTGGAGTTCATTTGCAGATTTGGGTAATCTCCATTGGCAGTCTGTTAAAGTCAGATAAACAGACTGTGATAAATACAGGAGATAAATAGCTACATAGAGAATTAGACACTGGCAACGGTCTAACACAATCTACGGGCTATTTCCGTCAGGCAGCAGGCCACAGTACAAAAAAAGAAAACACACTGATTGAGATAGCAGCTAGATGCCTCACCAACACCATGCTGGAAAATATGGTGTGTTCCTGTGAGCTCGTTTCCAGAGAGACGGAGATGCACCCCAAAAAGCATCAAAATGTCTGGACCTGACCCCACACTGCAGTGGGAGCCCGTCTGTTGAGGCAAAAGCCCCTCCAAGAGCCCACGCAGCATGCCGTTGAAGAGAAAACATCTCCACAATGAGGGAGTGATATTACAATGCAATCAATGGCTGCTACTTCATTTAGTAAGGGGTATGTGGGGATACTGGGTGAGAATATCTATGGTCTATGAACCAAGTATCCGTTTGTCTCAGTCTGACAGTAGACACAACATGATTTGAAATAAATAGTGAGGGGAGGCAGCACTTCCTCTGAAATAGATAAGATTTGAGCCATTAATTGTAGCTAAAGCAGGCGATTCCAGTTGGAATTCAAGTGATGGGCTGTTACTTTCATAGAGTTACTGTAATTTGTACGGACGCACACTGTAGAAAGCTTACAGATGGAGAACGGTGACACGGTGCTAACACGCATCTCAAAAGTGTCGCTCGCTACAGCATCTCACCTGTCCAACACGTTGGATATTTCAGAAAGCCATCAGATGTTAGGCTTACCGCTACAGTGAGTAGCAGAGAGCATCGGATAAGGAAACAGGCGGGAGGCAAAGGAGAACTCTACACTTGTCAACTCTGCAGGACAGATACGTAGCTTTGAAATGCTGAACGAGATAGGTGGCATCTGGTCATTATCTGATGGCTGCCTTGCCGGTTATTAGGTCAAATGGAAATGGGAGGTGTTTCCAGTTGGTGTTTGGTAAAGCTTAACTCGACTAGACTTCTTATGGTAAGTCAACTTCAATCCAACAATAACTGTGTAACAACTCTGGTGATGTAAAAATAATCTTTATGGAAATAGATCTTGTTGAATGGGTGCCATGTTCATACTGTGAGCAGCTTGTGTCTCATGAACATAATCCAGAAATGTCCTCTAAACTTTTCTCTCCAAACTTTCAGATGGTCCTTTTTTTCTCTCTCTCTCTCTCCAAGAGATGAAAGAAACAGGACAAAAGGCTGATCCTGTGTTGTTGAGGACCAGTGTGAAAGGTATGAAATGTGAGGCCGGGGCTCAAAGACCCAGAGAGTGTGGGACCAAAAGGGATTTCACGTCCTCCTCTGAATCCTCATCTCTGTGTCTAATAGCAAATACCTGATTCTGGCCACAGGAGCGCTGCACCGGCACGATTACACCTCACTCGCAACCCACGCCAGGAGAGGTGGCATTTGGCCGATCCGTCGCCACGAGGGGTTCAGCCACGACTTAGCCCCGTGTCTTAAGGGGGGGGGGGCACACAGGGGAGGATTGAGCTTCCCCAAAAGCCCTGGTTAAACCTGTGTCCTGTCTCCAGAGGGAGCCACTTCAGACAGGGTCGAGGCCTGATGTTCAGAGCAGAGCTCCATCCGCTGAGAGTCGGAGGAAACTTTGAGATGGAGCCTGATCCCCGTGCCTCTGGTGAGCTAGTGCATCAGGTCACATGATCAATACAATACAATGCCGGCGCACTGCACTGGACTAGGAGTTTGAATAAGGATCAGATCATTCCTTTAGTATAAGCCAGGCCTGGAATGGCGAGGGCCCTCAACATAGGCAATATCACCGGCTTTGCATTTACTGGGACTAGCGTCACAGGAGATATAGGCAGAATAACAGTGTGGGAACTATGGGAGCTGATACAATGTATCTTCACCTTGGTTTACCAAGTCATAAAGGTGTGACATTAATAACCCCCACAGTTCCAATACATACGGAGAGAGAATGAAATGCAATGTTCTGAGCTTATGTTGTATCATCTTCAGTGAATTAAACACCTTTGGTATTTTGTAAACAAACATGGCTAACAGCTCTTTTCACGTGAAAGTTAATCTCAAGCAACATATGCTCTTAAGAAAAAACAATAGGTGTTAACCATCTCAATTGCAATCGTGCTAGATCTTAGACAAACAAACACTTTGCTTTGTTACCAAGACAACTGAGACAATATGACTACTGCGGCATTGTCAGAGCTGCGACTTCCTGCTCGTTATGTGTGACAAGCCAAAGTGGAGCTCGAGAGAGTCGACTGCATTGACTCCAGCTCCAACCCACTGTAGCCTATTGCCGGTAAGATTGTCAAACTAGTATCCACCTGGGCAAACAGTAAAAACACAACACAACCTGGAGCTCACACACACTTTCCATTTTTATCCTTTCTTTTTTTGTTTGTTGTTGCATTCCATAGCGACAAAACGAATTCAGCTCCAAACCTAATTAATCCACAAAGGTTTCATGTCTTAATCCCCAAAGTCAAGGGGGTTATTGTCCTCACAAATGAGGTCAACGTTCCTCCCAGTGGAAATAAGGGAACAGAAGTGAGAAAAGGACAGAAAGAGAGAGCAAGAGAAGTGCTTTTCTCTCTGTGATTCCAGAGCAGTGCGACACGGTGGCAGAGGCCAGGTAAACAGGGCTTGAGGAGGTGACCTGTCCAGGGGCCGTCACTGCTTACCCAGGAACTAATATCTAAACTAGGGTAAGAAGCATTCATTGCCTAACGCCATAATATGAGCACTCTACACCCGTATCCAACAGAGGACACAAACTGAGCATGCTCCAAAAGGAATAGGGGGAGGGCAAAGGAGACGGAGATAGAGCGGAGGAGAGGAAAATAAAACAGCCGCCAATCACGACGCAGACCTTTCGAACCAGGAAGATCAAAAGCTGGTTTCCACGGTAATTGTCGCTAAGGCAGGCTCTGACAGTGCCGACACTGAGCAGGGTTGTGTGACACGTTAATGACAACGATACAATCCTCCGTCTGCTTTGGATGGGAGAGATGAAACACATGCCTGCACCATCCTGCCTCTCCCAGGGCTGGAGCCAGCGTCCCACTCAGTGTCATGGTGGAGCTCCCTGTGAGCGGCCCCTGTGTGTCCCTCCCTGGTCCCCGGGGCCCATAACGAAGTCCAGGGGACCGTTTGGGCAAGGGCCTGCTGGTCAGAGCCTTCCCAATTAGGATAACCTATCAGGGCTTTAGTGTATAGAGGCAGCCAATCTGGAGGCTAGTGGGAACCCACAGCAGAGGATTCAACAGCTTGGAGAAATCTGTTTCTGTATCTAATTCACAGTATGGTAAGGGGGAAATGAATCTACTGTAAAGGCACAAGATCAAATTGGCAAAAAGGAACACCTAACACAGAACCGAGAGCTGTTTATTCTGCCCACACTGGTACGGCTGTGGAGAGGGCCCATACGAACCCAACATACAGTACAACACAGTCTCATTAGGAACTCCTAAGTTGTTTATGATTACCCATAATTATGAACACTCCAAGAAAACCTAAAAAACAACAACAAGGGAGACATGAAATAAATGGTGACAAAAATGTATGTAGACTTGTTACAGACATTTTCATTTCAAAATTCGTCTTTCAAGCTGGTGGAATGAAATTGGTTTACATTGACATCGCTACCGCTGTGTTTGACACATTAGTTTAAACTGACAGTGAGAATCAAAATCTGGGAATGCTGCTTTATTCTTATGCTCATTTTGAAAATCAGCTGTCAAAGTCAGTGTTTGTTGATTTTTATCGAGAGGATTATTACATTTTCAGAAAGTGACAATTAAAAATGTCTATCATGCCATAGGCATCAAACACCAATCTGTAACAAGAGGGTGGCATGCGAAACTACTGTAAGCAGCCTATTAGCGGCTGTAAACTTAGTGAAAAGCTACGAAGAAAGGATCGATACTAAATATTTGGTGATTTGTCCAGAGTTCTCAACTTCCCAATAAAATACAGAATCTGTTCATCAATATCAGATTATACAGGGGAAGTCTGGAAATCATTTCCCCCTGTACAGAATGTCCCCTTTGAGTAAAGAGCTCTGATAGCGGCTGTCATAAGAGAGTTTTTCCCCCATGACTGTTTTAAGTGAAAAACGAAGGATCCTCCGGTCATCCTCGGGTCACATACGCTCACTGGTAGGATAGACGCAATTGGATAATGACTCTGACATAGGGGGGGGGGGGGGCAGTTGGTTAAAGACTCAATTGAGTCTGCTCTGGCAGGCAGGAGAAGAGAAACCAACGGGTTACAGAGCTCTTTGCCTCCGCTGCGTGCACCGCCCGTCTCCCTCCATCGCAGAGGATATACAGAGGAGGAAAGAGAAGAAAAAAAGGAAAATTTAAAAGACCAAAAAAAAACCAAAAAAAAGACGATTGTTTATTGATTTTATAATAGGCTTAGTGCCAGAAAAATAAAGTGGGGGTCAGTCTACATGGTCAACGAGAAGCAGTGGAGGGACAAACACAGGCTTACACACGCAGGTAACAGGGATGGAGTCCAGATGACAGGAAATCGGAAGACCCTTTCGTTTCCCCGACGTCGCTGGTGGCATTGTTATCCTGTTCATAAACCTGTGGACATAATCGCTCCGCTCACAAACAGGGCACGGCTTCACGGGCTTCAGAGGAAAATGCACTATGAAAAGTGGATAAAACAACTCAAGATAGATATATCTACAGTCCATCCACATACACTGGGAAATGAAGCAATTGTTTTATTTTCCAGTATGACTGATATAGAAGGAGAACATTGTGGCTGGTGATACCAGCACAACAGAACTAAATATACAGTACATGTACAGTGCATTCGGAAAGTATTCAGACACCTTGACTCTTTCCACATTTTATTACATTACAGACTTATTCAAAAAAAAACCTCTCTCATCAATCTACAGTACACACAATACCCCATAATGACAAAACCAAAACAGGTTTTAAGATTTTTTTCTAATAAAAAACAGACTTCTTGGGTATGGAGCTACCAGCTTAGCACGCACTTGTATTTGGGGAGTTTCTCCCATTCTTCTCTGCAGAACCTCTCAAGTTCTGTCAGGTTGGATGGAGAGTGTTGCTGCACAGCTATTTTCAAGTTCAAGGGTTCAAGTCCGGGCTCTGGCTGGGCCATTCAAGGACATTCAGAGACTTCAAGGACATTCAGAGCCACTCCTGCGTTGTCTTGGCTGTGTGCTTAGGGTCGTTGTCTTGTTGGAAGGAGAACCTTTGCCCCAGTCTGGAGCAGGTTTTCATCAAGGATCTCTCGATACTTTGCTCCGTACATCTTTCCCTCAATCCTGACTAGTCTCTGAGTCCCTGCCGCTGAACAACATCCCCACAGCATGATGCCGCCACCCCCATGCTTCACCGTAGGGATGGTGCCAGGTTTCCCCTAGACATGACACTTAGCATCCAGGCCAGAGAATCTTGTTCTCATGGTCTAAGAGTCTTTAGGTGCCTTTTGGCAAACTCTAAGTGGGCTTTGATGTGCCTTTTACTGAGGAGTTGCTTCCGTCTGGCCACTCTACCACAAAGACCTGATTGGTGGAGTGCTGCAGAGATGGTTGTCCTTCTGGAAGTTTCTCCCATCTCCACAGAGGTCCTGTGGAGTTCTGTCAGAGTGATCATAGGGTTCTTGTTCACCTCCCTGACCAATGGCCCTTCTGCCCCGATTGCTCAGTTTGGCTGGGAGGCCAGCTCTAGGAAGAGTCTTGTTGGTTCCAAACTTCTTCCATTGAAAAATGATGGCGGTGACTGTGTTCTTGGAGACCTTCAATGCTGCATTTTTTTTTTTTTCAATGCTACATTTTTCGCTACCCTTCCCCAGTGGCTTGATTACAATCCTGTCTCGGAGTTCTACGGGCAATTCCTTCGACCTCATCACTTGGTTTTTGCTCTGAAATGCACTGTCAACTTTGGGACCTTAAAAAGACAGCTGTGTACATTTCCAAATCATGTCTAATCAATTGAATTTACCACAGGTGGACAACAATCAAGTTGCAGAAACATCTCAAGCATGATCAATGAATACTTATGGAAATAAGGTATTTTTGTTTTTGAATACTAATAAAATTGCAAATATTTCTAAAAACCTGTTATCACTTTGTCATTATGGGGTATTGTGTGTAGATTGATGAGGATTATTTATTTAATCCATTTTAGAATAAGGCTGTAATGTGACAAAATGTGGAAAAAGTCAAGGGGTCTGAATACTTTCCGAATGTACTGTGTATATATATATATATATTGTTTCCTAATTCTTACTGCAAGGTGGACAACTGATCGAAAATACTTAAACCATGGGTTTAAATGTAGGTACAAAAGGATGGCTCAAAGAAACATTATCAGCCTTCTTAGCCTGTCTGTGTGTGTGTGTGTGTGTGTGTGTGTGTGTGTGTGTGTGTGTGTGTGTGTGTGTGTGTGTGTGTGTGTGTGTGTGTGTGTGTGTGTGT
Organism: Oncorhynchus nerka; assembly: GCF_034236695.1. Lineage (NCBI taxonomy): Eukaryota > Metazoa > Chordata > Actinopteri > Salmoniformes > Salmonidae > Oncorhynchus > Oncorhynchus nerka. Next base: position 62,404,853 of record NC_088422.1, read on the forward strand.
GTGTGTGTGTGTGTGTGTGTGTGTGTGTGTGTATAGGGTCTGATATATGGATGATAACACTAATTAGCTCATTTTGTTTGGGGCACAACACTCATTAAAAACCCAGTGGGGCCATTAACGTTACCGTCCCTCCAAAACACGGCAGCCGCCATATCAATCTCCTCTAGCCTCGCTTGTAATGGCGACTGCTTCAGGTTGGGTTGAGAAAAGATTTGTTTTCTCACTTCTTTCACCTCTTCTTCACCTGATCTCTCTATTTCTCACATAGCAGACACATTATCTCTCTCTATAACTCCCCCTCTCTAGCTCTCTCTCTTTCTCTCTGTCGCCATCTCTCTCACTCTTTCTTTCTCTCTCTCTCTCTCTCTCTCTCTCTCTCTTTATCTTGCTTCCTCTTTATCTCTCTCTCTTTATCATTCACTCTCTAGCTCTCTCTCTCTCTAGCTCTCTCTCTCCTTCTTTATCCCCCTCTCCCTTTATCCCTTTCTCTCTCTTTATCTTGCTTTCTCTTTATCTCTCTCTCTTTATCATTCACTCTCTAGCTCTCTCTCTCTCTAGCTCTCTCTCTCCTTCTTTATCTCCCTCTCCCTTTATCCCTTTCTCTCTCCATAGCTTTCTCTCTACACATATAGCTATCTCTCTATACAGCTCTCTCTATATATATAGCTCTCTATAGCTCTCTCTCTAGCTCTCTCTCTCTCTCTCTACCTCTAGCTCTCTCTCTAGCTCTCTCTCTATATAGCTCTCTCTCTCTATAGCTCTCTCTTTATATAGCTCTATCGCTGTATAGCTCTCTCTCTCTCTCTCTCTCCCTCTATCTCTCTCTCTAGCTCTCTCTCTCCCCCAATTAGATTGTGTAATTTCCACTCAGGGCAATGTAATGGTGTTTGCAAAAGAATAGAGGGGGATTCGTTGCCACTGAGGGTGACAGTGTATTTGAGCTTTATGCGGTAATGTAACGCTAATACCACCAACATTCCCTGCGATTCGCTGGGGCTTTCGGTGCCATAAGGCGTTACTTACACTGCAGCAGGAGATCCGGGATGCACAGGCCTTTAAGGATTAACAGAGGAGGCGTAGCATCCTGCTAACAGAAAAAGGAGAAAGCCCAATGTCTCTGGGGTTAGGCCCGCTCAAATCTCACTGCCTGGGCCTTCCAGAAGGGGTTCTATAAAGTGAAACATGTTACTGATCTAGGGAGAGATATCAAGGGAGTTTGAATGCTAATTAATCAAACACATAATGCTCGGTAATACCTACTCCTATCAACACTAATAGTCACACTCACATCAGAGCGGGCAGAAGGTCACATCAACATTGTACCACATGTCACCTACCATCTAGTATTGGTTGGGAAAATGTAAATATTCTCCATCTCAGCCCTGGATATTAAGAGTGTTGATGAGATATATGAGTTTGCCATTTGCCCACGGAGCGGCGAGGCTCCGGCAGAACTCGGTACCATATGGCTGGTGAGAGATTTCCACCCTCTCTTCCTCCTCTCTGAGCCTGACAGCTGGATGCCTGCTAACTGGGGACGGGGAGCTTGGCAGCTGCAAGCTGAGAGCAACGCTTTGATGCCGCTCGCGCAACTAATGCAAACTTTCTACAGGTAGACGAGGGGGCATTAGACATATACAGTAGAATATGGAAAGGTGCGAGAGGGAAAGGGTGCCAGGGGGTGACGGAAGGGGCAAAGAATGCTACTGGGAGCACATTCAAATGTGCAGCTGGCAAGTACAAAAGTGAGAGAGCTTGTTTCTCTTCCATAGTTTGTTGGTACTTTGAGTCAAAGAACCTTTAATCATTTTTTAAAAAAGGACTCCTTTGGATGTTAAGATGCAGGTATCAGGATGCTTTGTGTAATATGAAGGAAAAGCGTATTTTCTCCCATGCTAACTCGTGTAAAACAGCAGACTATTGAATGATTTATGATATGTGACCATGATACCACTGTATGTACAGTGTCAATGACTACTGGCCAATTACAGTAATATTGTGTTCTGACGCTCAGGAGGAAGACGACAGTGTTTTATAAGAGAAAGTGGGGCTGCATGTACTTCACTGGGGGTGTCTGTCATCTGCCTCTAACCCTAGGAAGCTCTTTGCCACCTTCTCCTCCCTCCTGAATCCTCCTCCCCCTCCCCCCCCCTCCTCCCTCTCTGCAGATGACTTCGTCAACCATTTTGAAAAGAAGGTCGACGACATCCGATTCTCGTTTGCTAAGTCAAACGACACCGCTGGTTCTGCTCACACTGCCCTACCCTGTGCTCTGACCTCTTTCTCCCCTCTCTCTCCAGATGAAATCTCGCGTCTTGTGGCGGCCGGCCGCCCAACAACCTGCCCGCTTGACCCTATTCCCTCCTCTCTTCTCCAGACCATTTCCGGAGACCTTCTCCCTTACCTCACCTCGCTCATCAACTCATCCCTGACCGCTGGCTACGTCCCTTCTGTCTTCAAGAGAGCGAGAGTTGCACCCCTTCTGAAAAAACCTACACTCGATCCCTCAGATGTCAACAACTACAGACCAGTATCCCTTCTTTCTTTTCTCTCCAAAACTCTTGAACGTGCCGTCCTTGGCCAGCTCTCCCGCTATCTCTCTCAGCTTCTTGATCCAAATCAGTCAGGTTTCAAGACTAGTCATTCAACTGAGACTGCTCTTCTCTGTATCACGGAGGCCCTCCGCACTGCTAAAGCTAACTCTCTCTCCTCTGCTCTCATCCTTCTAGACCTATCGGCTGCCTTCGATACTGTGAACCATCAGATCCTCCTCTCCACCCTCTCCGAGTTGGGCATCTCCGGCGCGGCCCACGCTTGGATTGCGTCCTACCTGACAGGTCGCTCCTACCAGGTGGCGTGGCGAGAATCTGTCTCCTCACCACGCGCTCTCACCACTGGCGTCCCCCAGGGCTCTGTTCTAGGCCCTCTCCTATTCTCGCTATACACCAAGTCACTTGGCTCTGTCATAACCTCACATGGTCTCTCCTATCATTGCTATGCAGACGACACACAATTAATCTTCTCCTTTCCCCCTTCTGATGACCAGGTGGCGAATCGCATCTCTGCATGTCTGGCAGACATATCAGTGTGGATGACGGATCACCACCTCAAGCTGAACCTCGGCAAGACGGAGCTGCTCTTCCTCCCGGGGAAGGACTGCCCGTTCCATGATCTCGCCATCACGGTTGACAACTCCATTGTGTCCTCCTCCCAGAGCGCTAAGAACCTTGGCGTGATCCTGGACAACACCCTGTCGTTCTCAACTAACATCAAGGCGGTGGCCCGTTCTTGTAGGTTCATGCTCTACAACATCCGCAGAGTACGACCCTGCCTCACACAGGAAGCAGCGCAGGTCCTAATCCAGGCACTTGTCATCTCCCGTCTGGATTACTGCAACTCGCTGTTGGCTGGGCTCCTGCCTGTGCCATTAAACCCTACAACTCATCCAGAACGCCGCAGCCCGTCTGGTGTTCAACCTTCCCAAGTTCTCTCAAGTCACCCCGCTCCTCCGCTCTCTCCACTGGCTTCCAGTTGAAGCTCGCATCCGCTACAAGACCATGGTGCTTGCCTACGGAGCTGTGAGGGGAACGGCACCTCAGTACCTCCAGGCTCTGATCAGGCCCTACACCCAAACAAGGGCACTGCGTTCATCCACCTCTGGCCTGCTCGCCTCCCTACCACTGAGGAAGTACAGTTCCCGCGCAGCCCAGTCAAAACTGTTCGCTGCTCTGGCCCCCCAATGGTGGAACAAACTCCCTCACGACGCCAGGACAGCGGAGTCAATCACCACCTTCCGGAGACACCTGAAACCCCACCTCTTTCAGGAATACCTAGGATAGGATAAAGTAATCCTTCTCACCCCCCCCCCTTAAAAGATTTAGATGCACTATTGTAAAGTGGCTGTTCCACTGGATGTCTTAAGGTGAACGCACCAATTTGTAAGTCGCTCTGGATAAGAGCGTCTGCTAAATGACTTAAATGTAAATGTAAATGTGTCACAGTCCCTCCCACTCCTGATTACGTCATTCAGCCTTGATCAATCACTGTCTGCTGTCATGCAATATAACAAGTACTATTCCTGCTAATAACTACAGAAGATGTGAATCCACAAGTCCCAATGTGAAGGTTTGCAAACTGTATGTCTGGGATCATCAACTCGATTCAGCCGCGGGATGATTTTTCCCCCGGAGCGGATGGTTGGGGTGCCGGAACATAAATACAAATCATTTGTAGACTGCAAATTGTCTGCAAGAAGCACAAACAGACATAAAGTTTGACTAAGACATATAATCATTTCTAACATTGCTTACATCTGTATATGATCACGTGTCTCTCTATTATGCGTGGGAATACGTGGGACCAGATTTCTTCAATTAAAATCACTTGGAGCTGATTTCCTGGTGTTTGGACATTATTTTATGTCAACAATAAATATTCCATATAAAAACATATATATATATATATATATATATATATATATATAGTACCAGTTAAAAGTGTGGACACACCTACTCATTCAAGGGGTTTTTCTTTATTTGTACTATTTTCTACATCAAAACTATGAAATAACACATATGGAACCCTGTAGTAACCAAAAAAGTGTTAAAGAAATATATTTTATATTTCAGATTCTTCAAAGTAGCCACTCTTGATGACAGCGTTGCACACTCTTGGAATTCTCTCAACCAGCTTCATCAAATCAAATCAAATCAAATGTTACTGGACCAATACACATGGTCAGCAGATGTTAGTGTAGCGAAATGCTTGTGCTTCGAGTTCCCGACAGTGCAGCAATATCTAACATGTAATCTAACAATTCCATAACAACTACCCCCAATACACACAAATCTAAGTAAATGGATGGAATAAGAATATGTACATATAAATACATGGATGGGCCATGACTGACCGGCATAGACGAGATGCAATAGATGGTATAAAATACAGTATATACATCTGGGATGAGTAGTGCAAGATATGTCAACATCATTAAAGTGGCATTAATAAAGTGACTAGTGATCCATTTGTGGCCAATGATTTCAAGTCTGTATGTTGGCAGCAGCCTCTCTGTGTTAGCGACGGCTGTTTAACAGTCTGACGACCTTGACATAGAAGCTATTTTTCAGTCTCTCGTCCCAGCTTTGATGCACCTGTACTGACCTCGCCTTCTGGATGGTAGCGGGGTGAACAGGCAATGGCTCAGGTGGTTGTTGTCCTTGATTATCTTTTTGGCCTTCCTGTGACATCGGGTGCTGTAGGTTTCCTGGAGGGCAGGTAGTTTGCCCCCGGTGATGCGCTGTGCAGAATGCGCCACCCTCTGGAGAGCCCTGCGGTGGTGGGCGGTGCAGTTGCTGAACCAGGCGGTGATATAGCCCGACAGGATGCTCTCAATTGTGCATCTGTAGAAGTTCATCTCGTGTCTGAGCCGTTGAATTGTGGCTCCACTTTGTCCCTATACTGATACTGATGTTTCACTTGTTTGATTGCCTTGCGGAGGGAATAACAACACTTTCTGTATTTCATCTTTCCATGGTTAAATGCGGTGGTTCACGCTTTCAGTTTTGATCAAATGCGGCCATCTATCCACGGTTTCTGGTTAGGGTAGGTTTTAATAGGCACAGTGGGAATAACATCTCCTACACACTTCCTTATAAACTCACTCACTGAATCAGCGTATGAATCTATATTATTCTCTGAGGCTACCTGGAACATGCCCCATCTGCGTGATCAAAACAATCTTGAAGCATAGATTCCGATTGGTCAGACCAGCGGAATGGTCCTTGTCGCGGGTACATCCTGTTTGAGTTTCTGTCTATAGGAGGGGAGAAGCAAAATGGAAATGTGGTCGGATTTGCCAAACGGTGGGCCGGGGAGGGCTTTGTATGCAGAGAAGCAGTGATCCAGTGTTTTGCCAGCCCGGGTACTACAATCGATATGCTAATAGAATGTAGGTAGCCTTGTTCTCAAATTTGCTTTGTTAAAATACCCAGCTACAATAAATGCAGCCTCTGGATATTTGGCTTCCAGTATATGGATATATTGTTTCCAGTTTGCATAGAGTCCAGTGGAGTTCCTTGAGGGCCGTCGTGGTGTCGGCTGGGGGGGGTGACAATAACCGACGAGAATTCTCTTGGGAGATAATATGGACGGCATTTGATTGTAAGGAATTCTAGGTCCGGTGAACAGAAGGACTTGAGTTCCTGTATGTTGTTACAATTACATTAATCATGAAACATACACTCCCGCCCTTCTTCATCCGTGAGAAATGTTTATTCCTGTCGTCTTGACGCACAATGAATCCCGGTGGCTGTACAAACACCGACAGCATGTCCCCAGAGAGCCATGTTCCCGTGAAACAGAGTATGTTACAATCCCGGAAGTCTCTCTGCAAAACAACCCTAGCCCTAATTTAATCTACCTTGTTATCTAGGAACTGGATATTAGCGAGTAAAATACTCGGGAAGCGGTGGGTGGTGTGCGCGCCTCCAAAGTCTGACCAGAAGGCAGAGGGTCGCCTCAATCAGTTTGAATGCCTTGGGTGGTTCGAACAAAGCATCCGCTTCGGGAAAGTCGTATTCCTGGTCATAATGCTGGTAAGTTGACGTCATTTTGATGTCCAATAGTTCTTCTCGGCTGTATGTAATAACACTTAAGATTTTCTGGGATAACAATGTAAGAAATAATACTTTCAACAAAAAAAAAATACTGCATAGTTTCCTAGGGACTAGAATTGAGGCGACCCTCTCTGTCGTTGCCATCTTGATTTTTTGGAATGCTTGGAATGCTTTTCCAACTTGATGAGTTTTCCAACAAACTTGCTGAGCACTTGTTGGCTGCTTTTCCTTCACTCTGCGGTCCAACACATCCCAAACCATCTCAACTGAGTTGAGGTTGGGTGATTGTGGAAGCCAGGTCATCTGATGCTGCACTCCATCACTCTTCTTCTTGGTCAAATAGGTCTTACACAGCCTGAAGGTGTGTTGGTTCATTGTCCTGTTGAAAATCAAATGATAGTCCCACTAAGCGCAAACCAGATGGGATGGCGTATCACTGCAGAATGCTGTGGTAGCCATGCTGGTTAAGTGTGCCTTGAATTCAAAATAAATCACTGATAGTGTCACCAGCAAAGCATCCCCCACACCATCACACCTCCTCCTCTATGCTTCACGGTGGATTCAACACATGAGGATATCATCCATTCACCTACTCTGCATCTCACAAAGACAAGGCGGTTGGAACCAAAAATCTAAAAATTGGACTCATCAGACCAAAGGACAGATTTCCACCAGTCTAATGTCGATTTCTCATGTTTCTTGGCTGAAACAAGTGTCTTCTTCTCATTTGTGTCATTTAGTAGTGGTTTCTTTGCAGCAATTCGACCATGAAGGCCTTATTTGCGCAGCGTCCTCTGAACAGGTGATGTTGAGATGTGTCTGTTACTTGAACTCTGTGAAGCATATATTTGGGCTGCAATTTCTGAGGCTGGTAACTCTAATGAACTTATCCTCTGCAGCAGAGGTAACTCTGCGTCATCCTTTCCTGTGGCGGTCCTCATGAGAGCCAGTTTCATCATAGAGCTTGATGGTCTTTGCGACTGCACTTGAAGAAACTTTCAAAGTTCTTGAAATTTTCCGCATTTACTGTCCATCATGTCTTAAAGTAATTATGGACTGTCATTTATCTTTGCTTATTCGAGAACTGATTGGCTCAAAAGCATTAACAAATTAACTTTTACAAAGGCACAACTGTTAATTGAAATACATTCCAGGTGACTACCTCATGCAGCTGGTTGAGAGAATGCCAATAGTGTGCAAAGTTGTCATCAAGGCAAAGGATGGCTACTTCGAAGAATCTCAAATATCAAATATATTTTTGATTTGTTTAACACTTTTTTTGCATAGTACATGATTCCATGTGTGTTATTTAATAGTTTTGATGTCTTCAATATTATTATCCAACGTAGAAAATAGTAAAAATAGAGAAAAACTGAGTAGGTGTGTCCAAACGTTTGACTGGTAGAGTATATTATTTGCTCAGAAAACTTGGGGGGCCAAATAAAACCGGGGAAATAAAACCAGGAACCCTGCTGTATGTCCTTGTGCAATACTCACTACTGTCAGTTACTCATGTGACACTTTGTCTAAAATAGTTGTACTTGTCCAATGACACTTCTCCTGAGTGGCGGAGCCCCTATACTTGTCCCTGACCGAGACTATCTTTGATACTACTACAGCTGGGCTCTCAAACCTCTCTGTGCGTTCAAAGGAAGCGGCGACCTATCAGAGATAATGTCTCTTATAGGGGGAGGTGGATGTCTGAGTCACGTAACAGTGCACGCTGTGGCGCCCTCTCCTTCCCCTTATCCCCCTCTCCTCCCTCCCCTTGCCTTGTCATCTGTGAGTCCTTGTCCCCTTAGCAGCTTTACTGTCATCTTCTCTCTCTTAAACGGCCTGGCTGTTCTGAGCCTAGGTGATATATGCACACATAGCACAAGCTCCCTGCTCAACACTCAAATCTCCTGCAAACATGGATCCATACTCGGCCAGAGAAACCAGGTTCACTCTACAACACACTAACAGGCTGAGAGGAAGGGAACATTTTGAGAAAGAAAGAGAGAGAGAGAGAGAGAGGCAGAGACGAGAGAGAGAGAGAGAGAGAGAGAGAGAGAGAGACAGTAAGAGAGAGAGAGAGAGAGAGAGAGAGAGAGAGAGAGAGAGAGAGAGAGAGAGAGAGAGAGAGAGAGAGAGAGAGAGAGGCAGAGACGAGAGAGAGAGAGAGAGAGAGAGAGAGAGAGAGAGAGAGAGAGAGAGAGAGAGAGGAGCCTGCTGGGGTAGAGACATGAGCACTGTTACTGTCTAAGCACTCCTGGGCTCCAGATCCAGGAGAGAGGAGCTAATTCTGAGCCAGGTTTGGGTGGGAGACCAGGGCTCAGCGGATACTGCTCTATAGAACATCCCTATGTCTGTCTCTCCGTCAGCTCCAACCTGAACACCAGCTCAAACACATCCTCAACACACCACCATGGAATTTACAGTGCGCAGAGAGACACGTCGGGAGACGTATTTGTTTCTGAGGGCCTCTGAAGCAGAGCAGCATGTAGGTTCAGAGACAGCTTTCTCGCATGTCTTAGATAGGTCTTAGTTTCTACTTTCCAAGCCTCTGAGTTCAGCTGTAAGTCCAGATAAAAGATGGAATTATCCTAGAACGCTAAGGGCATTTCTCCCTTTCTCTCTATCAGGCCCTTTTCCTGTCGTGCACCTCTTACATTCTCCCATCTTTCCATCCTTCCTTGGCGCCCAACCTCACTCCATCCCTCTATTTCTGTCCCTCATTCCCCCCTCCTCTCTCTTGCCCTCCATCTCTCTCTGTCTCTCTCTATCTCCCTCTCCAGCCTGCCAGCCCCCTCCTCCCCGGCGCCCCCCTGTTGCTGCGTGCTACTCTGAGCCGTGGTGTAGAGTTTGGCTGGAGCCGAGAGGAGCAGCTGGGCCAGGCTAACGGGGAATGATAATGACCTCAGAAATCTGCTGTTCACTCCACAACAATAGGGTGCTCAGTCTAGTGGAAAATTGTGTTCATCAGCTAGCTCTGCTCACTTACTAATTGACATTGCCAAATATTTTAAGAACAACTGGAATGTGCAGGCAAGGATCTCAATCCTTGGACTTCATTTTTCTGGCCCATTTGTTTTCCTCTTTCTGATTAGGAGATAACCTTCGGTAAAAAAAGAGGCAAAATGTTCACGTCATTATCTGGCTCCTGTCAGCGCCCCGGTGTTGACACAAAGGGCTGTTTTATGTGACTTGTCAGTGGGGTTAGGAGTGACCACATACCATGGCCAGTGGTGATATCCAAGTCGAAATAGCCCCTCACCCATAGGCCATCACCCAAATATGACATCACCCACAGTTTTTTATGTGTGTGTGTGTGTCTGTGTGCATGTGTGGGTGTGTCGGAGAGAGAGAGAGAGAGAGAGAGAGAGAGAGAGAGAGAGAGAGAGAGAGAGAGAGAGAGAGAGAGAGAGAGAAAGAGAGAAAAGTGAGAAGGGTAGTAAGAGAGAGAGAGAGAGAGAGAGAGAGAGAGAAATAAAAAGAGAGAAAAGTGAGAAGGGTAGTAAAAGAGAGAGAATGCTCTGTCATGGTATCATACGGCTGGTCCTCCATTTTTAATGAGACAAAGGTCAATGTATTCACTTGCTCTTTCACACGGGAGGAACCCCAATCATGCCCAAGTTAACTTGTTCAAACAAAGCTCTCTCACCCAGCCACCCACCCTGCCATCCATTTGCATTCTCTGTCTGAGAGCTCAGACTCATTTTTGGAGGAATTCAGCATTGACAGAGTCAGACACCTGTCACCAGTGAAACAAGGAACCCTACGTTCCCCTCATTCAACTATCCCCGTCAGAGACAACAGCAACAACAACACAAACTCCTACGTGAAGGCTTTTGTGTAATCAAAGTTTCAGTTTAAGTTTCAACTTTTGGATACAGGGTTATTTTGTCGGAGTACTCTATGCATCCGGACTGTGGCTAGGTAAACACAGCATGATGCCTTGCCCCAACGTGTCCCCCGCGTTCATTTAGTCAAAACCTCTTCACAATCTCTTCCATGTTCAATCAGCTAAACTTGGCAACCCTGCTCTGGTTCCCAGCTCTCTGACAGAACAGAGGGCGAGTCACCTTCACTCTCACTATTTTACCAATGACACTTCCTCAGACACCGGAGGAGATAGCATGTAGAATATTAATATTCAAACGGTCTACCTACCACAGTAAGGCAGCCTTCTGTTATGGAAAGATAAATATTATGTTTTAATTATAAAAACAGAAAACAGAAATGGGGAGAACGAGGAAGAAAATGTGTGACGTGCCAAGGAGGCTTGTTCAGAAGAAAGGTAAGCAATGTTTTGGCAAAGATGTGGAATTAAAAAGTGGTTGGTATAATGCAGGCAGTTGACTCTCTCTCTCTTTCTCTCTCTCTCCCTCTCAACAGCACATCTCTTTGCTCCAGCTCCATAACCAAGTGGGGAATCCTAACGTGATCATTAAGACATGAAACAGCCTGATAAATGTTTCATAAGGACTGCCCGGTGATAACCACCCAGGAATACGGTGAGCAAGAGAAAACGACACTGACTTCTACTCTTTCAAATACACTTTGGAATACAATTGGAATTTTTAAATATCTAAAAAGGCTTAGCGTATTCCCACCATGGGTAATATTTACAAATTGAGAGAGAGCGAGAGAGAGAGAGATTGTGGAGAGAGAGCGATAGAGACAGTGAGTATGAAAAATGGAGAGAAATCGACTGAGCCATTGAAGAGAAATAAATTGCCCTTTTATATTGTGCAAGCGTGTACGAAAATACTAAGTCTACATTTATCCAAGACATGTTAATCAGTAGAGCACACTGACAATTAGCGAATAGAACTTTTGACACCAGAAATACACCAGAACCCTGACCTACAGTACTGAAATACAGCTCTGTAATCAATTTGCTTCGGACACAATGGCATCCTTTTGAGTTTTGTGACACGTAAAAAAAATACAGACATGACATGCCAGCTTGAGGCGCTAGTCTTCAAACGAGTGGCTGTACCACAGGTTTAAAGCAGGCAAGTTCATCAGATAAAGAAAGAAAGAAGAATTAAGAAAAAAAAAGAGAACCGGATGTCAATTACAAAGAGAAAGAAATAAGTGAAGAGAGAGAGAGGGAACGAGAGACAGAGAGGGGGAATGAGAGAGAGGGGGAGAGAGAGACAGAGAGGGGGAATGAGAGGGAGGGAAAGAGAGACAGAGAGGGGGAATGAGAGAGAGGGGGAGAGAGAGACCGAGAGGGGGAATGAGAGGGAGGGAAAGAGAGACAGAGAGGGGGAATGAGAGAGAGGGGGAGAGAGAGACCGAGAGGGGGAATGAGAGGGAGGGAAAGAGAGACAGAGAGGGGGAATGAGAGAGGGGGAGAGAGAGGGGGAGGGGGAATGAGAGGGAGGGAGAGAGACAGAGAGGGGGAATGAGAGGGAGGGAAAGAGAGACAGAGAGGGGGAATGAGAGGGAGGGAAAGAGAGACAGAGAGGGGGAGTGAGAGAGAGGGAAAGAGAGACAGAGAGGGGGAATGAGAGGGAGGGAAAGAGAGACAGAGAGGGGGAATGAGAGGGAGGGAAAGAGAGACAGAGAGGGGGAATGAGAGAGGGGGAGAGAGAGACAGAGAGGGGGAATGAGAGAGGGGGAGAGAGAGACAGAGAGGGGGAATGAGAGGGAGGGAAAGAGAGACAGAGAGGGGGAATGAGAGAGGGGGAGAGAGAGGGGGAGAGGGGGAATGAGAGGGAGGGGAGAGAGACAGAGAGGGGGAATGAGAGGGAGGGAAAGAGAGACAGAGAGGGGAGTGAGAGAGAGGGAAAGAGAGACAGAGAGGGGGAATGAGAGGGAGGGAAAGAGAGACAGAGAGGGGGAATGAGAGAGGGGGAGAGAGAGACAGAGAGGGGGAATGAGAGAGGGGGAGAGAGAGACAGAGAGGGGGAATGAGAGGGAGGGAAAGAGTGACAGAGAGGGGGAATGAGAGGGAGGGAAAGAGAGACAGAGAGGGGGAATGAGAGGGAGGGAAAGAGAGACAGAGAGGGGGAAATGAGAGAGAGGGAAAGAGAGACAGATAGGGGAATGAGAGGGAGGGAAAGAGAGGGGGAAAGAGAGACAGAGAGGGGGAATGAGAGGGAGGGAAAGAGAGACAGAGAGGGGGAATGAGAGAGGGGGAGAGAGAGACAGAGAGGGGGAATGAGAGAGGGGGAGAGAGAGACAGAGGGGGGAATGAGAGAGAGGGAAAGAGAGACAGAGAGGGGGAATGAGAGAGAGGGGGAGAGAGAGAGAGAGAGAGAGGGGGGACTGAGAGAGGGGGAGAGAGAGACAGAGAGGGGGAATGAGAGAGAGGGGAGAGAGAGAGAGATAGACAGAGAGAAAGATGGAGAGAGAGGGAAAGAGAGAAGGAATGAGAGAGAGAGGGAGAGAGATAGACAGAAAGATGGAGATAGGAAGAGAGATAGAAGGCATTGACATAATTCAACCAACCCCCCTAATTAGCTATAAAAACACACACACAGACAGAACACTGTTCTCATTTCAAAGTTCTGGTATCTTTGTGAGAAAGAGCGTACTGAAGGAGACTCTCCGTGATCCCACAGATACCTGTTTGCTTCGCCATACTAGCTCCAGCCCTTTGAAGAAGCCAACCAGACCGATGGCTCTCCTCCATCTAACACCGGGGTGGGGTTTCACAGGCCAGCTCTACCAAGCCTTCAAACCACTGGGCTTTTAAATCACACGTTCAATGCCATCTACTGTATGACACAAATGCCCTAAGTTGTTTCTCCTTTCACTTCTATGTCTATTTTTGGTCACGTTCTTGGTCGCCACTTCATATCTGAACAGAGGCCGGTAGTCTTGCCTCTCGGGCTAGAAAGATGACGAGAGACGGATAGAATGTAACTCTTCGTATGACAGCCAAGGTGGGAGTGAATAGCAATCTTATACCAGAGTTGGTTTCCACGGAGACAAACGCAAACAGATGTAGAGTGGTTTCGGATAGCTACCGTTTTGACACTCGCCAAGCTTTTCTAACAATTTGGGCCTGAACAGTTCTAGTTATTTTTGCTTTAATTACACAGCAATTACAATGTAACAGTAAGTCTGCATGTGTAATTACCCCCCATTGTAATTACGTAATTAGATGAATATCCGTGCTTTATAACCTAAGGCGTCAGTCGGCAAATCCAATTTCAATTTGAATGGCGCAAGCGTTTTGCCTCCATGTTTGAGAGCCGTAAAGACCTAGGGATATACGGCTAATCCTTGCCATGTTAAAACGCTGTTCCTCTTAAAAACATTTAGACATGGGGGATTCTCCAGAGGAAAAGGAGCAGTAGGTTCGTAGCCGGAGCGGAGAGGTGGGAGTGAGGGGTGGAGTGGAGGTGCTCCTGCCCGAGGCCTTGAGAAAAGCCCCTCTCTCTCTCTACAGTCTGATGAGACCAGCTTCTGAGTAGCTGCATGATCATCCTGTACGTTCCGTTCTCAGCAGCATGTCGTTGTCATCAACTGGTTGCCATCCTTCCCTTTGCCCAAACTCTTTCTATTTCTCGCGCTGTCTCTCTGCCTCACTCCCTCTCCTCTTTTCTCTGTGTCTCTTTCTTTCTGTCTCTCTGCTCTCTTTATTTCTCCACGCAGCCCAAATACAATTGTACTTGTCACATGCTTCGTGTGCGACAGGTGTAGACTAAGAGCCTATTTATTCTTGATCCGAAAATTTGGTCGGAGCCTCCTGAGGCCAAAATGAGCTCCGTGCCGCGTCGCTGTGCGCCTCCCAAATGTTGGAACAACGCAGGGGGGTTCGTACAGCTCCACATTGACATGATTGGTCGATGGTAGGTGGGGGGGGGGTACTGTATAAACAAAAACTCACTTCCTTGACAACTTCCTTCCCAACAGCTCTGCGCTGCTCGGCAAAGCGCAAGAAGCATGAATGCCCTGACTTCTGCAGAGGCCTCATCACCGTGAATGCTGCACGGCCAACGCAGACCTCGGGATTGACCACGCAGCGCCTTCAACAGCGAATTGCTTGCTTACGCTTACCTCACGCTAGCAACCAACGGAATCCTCGTAGTCTGTAAGAGGCCCAACCAGAAACAACTTTAAACTTGCCTTTAGTTCGTCCCAATCTCTCCATCTCTCTAGTTTCTTAAATTTCGGGAATCTACAATGGATGTCAACATAAATACCCCCCCCCATCTTACAACACACTGGCAGCACTGCTTTACATAGTATTACATCAGGTTTCAATGGGTTCTGTTCCGCCATTCAGGGTAAGCCTCTGTTTAAGACCTGCACTCTGCAGGGCCTGTCGCTCTGAGGCCCACCATGATGCATTCAGAGAGAGACACTATCAAGTAGGAACATTCTTGTTTATCAAGCCCAACTCAGTCTGGAGAACTCTGAAATCTGAAGCAATAGATTCCTTCCGAAGTCAAACCAATCCGTCAGCCTAATAACACACATAAAAGAGATGATTAGGGGGGGAAATTGTACTTGTGAAAGAGAGGCGAAAGGTTCTGACGTCTCTATGAAACACAAAAGCACTGAAGGTTTTACTGCCGCGGACGAGAGAAGCAAGGTCTCTGAAGGATATTTCTGAGGCAGACATTTTTTTCCAGCAAGTCTTTAAACAAGTGCAGTGTCAAAGACAAAAGAGATTGTCTCGACCTTCTTTCACAGTTGAGATGTTATTGTTGATTACTGTAATTCAAGTTTAACTGAAAATTGCAGTGGGAAGGTGGTTACGAGGTTGGCGGTATGGTGATGGTTAGCAATGTTTTCAAGACACACACGCACCACACACAGCCTTACAATGAAACACAAACAATTCTCAACAAGCAAAATTGCAAGAGTGAAATATTAAGACTAACAGAGAGGTATAGCCAGCCACATCCTGTTAATTTAAGAACACTGACACATTCACGCAACACATACACACACACACATAAGCAGAAACACACTCATGCACAAACACACACAAGCAGAAACACACTCACACACAAACACACACATGAATGGCACCTTCCTCCACATTAGCTGCAGACACATTTTCTCACACACCTCAGTTTCTAAATTAGGTGTCCCAAAGTTCCAAATATGAATCATACTCAATGTTATGAAGGATGTTATGATGTTATGAACAACTTGTAAGGCTTTGTGCTGTCACTAATGAAATACAGAGTTTTTTTCTTTTTACAATTGTACATCTTTAGTGTTTATTTCCCCTTTGACCCTGTTGTTATGGTGGAGTGGTGTATACACAGAGTGGTGTATTCACAGCTTCCTGAGTCTCACAACAGAAAGCCTGTGAACTGTGTCTGAATGAGAGACTGTGAGAGAGAACCAGGCAGAGAGGTTGTACCTGTAACAATGTAAGCCCCGCCCGCACAGACAACCCCCCCCCACCCAAAAAGCAGGTGGGGGGGCCCTCAAGGTCAACTTTAAGGCCCGTTAGAGCCAGCAGGAGGGAGCTGGCACGATGCCCGCATCCCCCTGTACGGTGGAAAAACACAGGCGTTTGAGCTGGCGATCACACTCCATCACAGCACTCAGATAGGGACAGAGGAGGAGGCAGGGCAGGAGACACTGATAGACGAGGTAGGACTACAGAGAGAGAGTGAGATAGAGTGTTGAAGAGGGCAAGAGAGAAAGAGAGATAGTGTCTGTGCATGTCTGCATGTGTGCGTGCGTGCATGTGTGTGTGCGTGTGTGATATTCAACTTGGTTTTTTATGTAGCATGAATACCCAAAATATTTCAGTTGATGTAGGTTTTATTGTAAATATAATTTCAATTGGCAATATTTGTAAGAACATGATCTTGAACATGATTTTTCAAGTTTTTGATGACGTGGAAGTTCTTCACATCACACATATGTAAATACTTATAAAGTTAGCTAAATGCCTAGAGCTACATTTCTCAGATTCAAAGTACTTGAGAACCATAAGAAAAAGAAATGAAACTTCCTGCATTAAAATTCAGAAGATAATGACTTCGGCAAAACATAACCCCCCCCACCCTGTTGAAAAGTGCTATGTTTAATAGCCTCTTTAAAGAAAATACGTGTTTATCTCACTCTAGTTTTCATTCATTCCTAATTGGGGTGTGTGTGTGTGTGGGGGGGGGGGGGGGGGGGGTGTTGTCTGTTATTATTTCTTAGATTAAAATAAACATTGCCCATTCCATGTTCAAACCCATCACACTACATTAGGATGATAAGGACTCTATGCTACTGTGAATAAATAAACCATTTTGTCTGTACTGTTGGAATTAAGTTGCTTCGAGCCTTAAGCATAAGCCACTTTTTTTTCCAAACGACTTAAAAAGCACATTTCACTCCGCAAATGAAGTTCAATTTCTTTGGACCTGCTTTATATTTACATCTTTAATTAGTGTCTTGTTTATCTTAAACCAACTGATTATCACATAGTCATCGACCCTAATTAACGGGCACGCTGCTTAGATGTGGTGTTCCACCCAGAGGAATGAGAAAGTTACCTTTAAAACCTCTCTAATCATTAGGAGCAGCCTCTCTTAATCCTGCTAAACAGACACTGTATCTGCTTTTGCTTATTTGACTACGGTGGAATCGCTTTCCTTCCCCGCGTTAAAGGAGACGTTTGAATCACTCATAATATGTTTGGCCCGTGCTCGTAGTCTTGACTCATTTTACACGGGGACACATGCTAGTCTGTAGGGAGCGTCTTCTTCACCCCACCGCGTCTGTGTTCTATGTGCCAGTGTGAAGGACACAAGTCACAGCTCCGTCGTGG
Organism: Oncorhynchus nerka; assembly: GCF_034236695.1. Taxonomy (NCBI): domain Eukaryota; kingdom Metazoa; phylum Chordata; class Actinopteri; order Salmoniformes; family Salmonidae; genus Oncorhynchus; species Oncorhynchus nerka. Next base: position 62,422,199 of record NC_088422.1, read on the forward strand.
GAGTTGAGCATCTCCATTTGATTGTTTTGTGTGAGTGTGCGAGTGTGTTTAGACAGGCCTCCTCTCTCCAGTAAAAACAGTGCGCAGAAAGTATCCTATAGAAGCAGGCTCTGTGAGGGTGTTTGATGGGTATTCGAACAGAGGCGTTAAGTATCCCAGTTATGCACGGAATGTGCTGCTCGGAGTTGTGGTGGGCTTTTTTTCTGCTTTTGAACAAGCAGTTTTGATCAGACCTCCCCCCCTCTCTCTCCAGTCCGAGTGGACTCCTTAGGGTCCAGTGTTGTGTAGAAGGGATGTCAAAGTAAATGTTTATCAGAGATCTTGTGCCAGCCATCAGCACTCATCTTTGTGTAAGGACTTATTCTCTTTGGACACAATGGTCTCCCCCTTACGTGTCCTCCCCATATAAATAATGAAGAATAAGTCCTGATAGTGAGGATAATGGGACTATGGGATTGACCGTTATTCAGGGTATAGTAATGACTTAGTCTTACCTGAGGATGGGGAGGAAGGGTGTGGGCTGTCGTCCTGGACACTGCCGGTCTGGGAGTGGCCTCCTCCGGCTCCGCTTTCCTCCGTCACGTTGGAGGATCCAGGAGTGGTGGACCTGCTGATGGACTGGGACTCTGGGTCGCTGGCCGAGCCACGCCGCTCATCCAGTCCTGTGGTGTTGTTCTGCTGCTGGATGGCTTCTTCTATGGGCCGCCGCTCCTTGTTGTGCACCCGAGAGTGGACCACCATCTGGTGATAGGTCCTGAAGACCCGGCCACAGTCAGGACACTCTGTGGGTTTCTCTTTCAGGCTAGTCAGGTGGTTGTACTCAAGGCCGTGGCCCAGGCCCAGGCCATGGCCGCCATGATGTGGCATGAAGTCACGGTGGCTGTCGAAACCCACTCTGTCGTCTTTCAGGGGCATCATGGCTCCACTGCCGGCCTTCGAGCCATGCAGAGCTTCGATGTGCTGCTTCTGCTTGGAGCCATCGTTGGAGCCCATCATAGGGTAGTCATGCTTCTCTTTAGTGAAGGCCATGCCGGCAGCATTGATCCTCTCCTCATGGTGCTGCTCATGGTGCTGCTCCTTGGGCATAAAGGCGCGGTCCATGGCCATGCCTCGTGCCATGATCTGCCAGGCCTGATAGCTATTCAGCGGGTCCATCTCTGCAACTTTGGCAGCCGCCTGGAGGCGTTCCATGCAGCTAGACTTCAGGGGGGGCACCAGGTTCAGACAGCCCAGGAGAGTGCGCTTCTCCCCTTCACCAAGGCCATGGCCCATCCCTGCCATGGGGCCTAGCAGCTTCCCCAGCATCTCCTTCTCCTTCATGGCAATGCCGGCTTTGGCCAGCATCTGGTGTTGCTCACTCAGACCCTGTTTGTCTGGGGATAGGAAGCCGCCCTGCAGGCAGGAGATGTAGCGTGAGTAGAGGTTAGCGTGGGCCTCCTGGGCCATGCTGTTCATGGTGTTGACAGCATTTATGTCCTCTGCTGGGGGCTTGCTCTTGATGGCCAGCTTATTGAGATGGACCTTCATGTGGTTCTTGAGAAACCAGGGCTCCTTGAAGCGACGACCACAGATCTGGCAGACGTGTTCAAATGAGTCCTTGTGTTTGCGCATGTGGCCCTTGAGGAACCAGGCTTGGCTGAAGACCTGGCCACACACCTCACAGCGGAACTCGTTGGCAGGCTTCTCAGTGCCGCCAGCTGCACCCTGTCCCGCAGCTGACTCGGCCGTGATATGGGCTTTTTCCACATGGCTGATCAGGTCCTCCTCCTGCGAGGCAGCAAACTCACACAAGGTGCACTTGTAGGGCTTGTGCAGGATGCGGATGTGACGATCCAGCTCCTCCCGCTTCTTGAACTTGCCCTTGCAGAAGGTGCAGCGGAATCCAGTGGGTGGGTTCAGGGCCTGGTCATCTTGGGCGCTGGCCGGCTTGGGGGAGGACGACGGCTGGGAGAGGGAGTCTGGAGTTCCCAGGCTGGTGGGGGTGAGGAGGCCACAGGCAGAGCCAGGCTGTTGCTGCTGCTGCTGGGTCTGAGGGCCAAGGTGTGGCTGGTGCTGCAGGGGCTGAGCTGGCTGAAGGAGGCTGCTGCTCCTGATCTGCTTGTCCCTCAGGATGGCCCTCTCCTCCAGCTCATGTAGAAGACGGTTCTCCTCACGGACACGGCCGCGTCCCTTACCGAGGTTTCCCAGCTTGTGGGTGCGTAGGTGGATTTTGAGGTTACCCTTCTGTGCTGCTCGATGGTCGCAGTAGGGGCACTTGAAAGGCTTCTCACCTGTATGTGTGCGCATGTGTAGCGACAAGATGCTGTTGAAGCGGAATCGCTTGCCGCACAACGGACAAGGGTATTTCCTGTTCTTGCGGGCATCATCTTCAATGTCGTTCATCTGGGACATGATGCCCAGGTTCTGCCCATTGAGAAACTGCTGCAGGTCCACACGCCCATTCAGGTTGGCCAGGGCACTTGCATCTATGTCCCGGTTGAGCTGGTTAGCGAGCAGTGCCATCTGACTGCTGATTGGTTGACTGGCCAGGGCAGCGTGGCTCTTCTCATCCAATGGGGTGGCAGCTTTCTCCTCAGGGATCTGCTGTCGGCTCTGTAGGTCGGGAAAGGCGTGGCCCAGCTGGGCCGTCAGCTGGTGGAGCTTCTGACTGATAGGGTATCGGCCATTTAGCACTGTGTTGCTCAGATGGTCTCTGTCAGCGTCCGATACTGCTGAAGACACACCAAGGCACAAACTAGAGTCCTCCATCCTGTAAGAGAGAAGGATATCACAACGGTCAACCACAGTCAATCAACCTGATAAGCAATGCATTAAAAAAGAGCTATGGCTCATCCAAAAATCTGAAAACCGGAAAAGAACGAGAAGTATTAGAGTAAATTGTAAGTGCATGATGGATGGAAATAGAGATGTCATTTAGAAGAATGTCTTACAGAAGGAATTAGGGTGAAGTGCCTTGCTCAAGGGCACAAACACAGATTTTCACCTATTCGGCTCTTAACCACTAGGCTACCTGCCGCCCATTTAAATGTAATTTTCTTCTTTTGATTTTCAGTACAGCTTATGTTCTCACACTTGTGGTTGGAAGACTGTAACTCTCAGAACTTTCTCAAACTGTAACACCATTTTGGATGCAATAATTACACAGTAAACACGGCGGGCGCTGCCTAATTATGCTACTTGGGCCCATCCTATCAGAATTCCTCCAATTACACGCCTTAATGAAACGGAGCAATGCCATTGTCATGAAGCTACCGCAATGCTACAATTATGATATTAACAATAGCACTTAAAACCAAGGGGTTACTTCAGTAAACACACGCTCTTATCTCCCGCCTGCGACACTTGTCTAGGCGTAATTCTCCATTAAAGAGGCACATTACATTTGAATCACTTTTCTCTTGCCTTCTCTTCCCCTCCTCTCATGGCTTCCAATAAGGAGGAAAACAACAGTTGGTGTTATTGAAAGGGTTCCCAATGTATCAGAGGCCTCCTAGCCATTAAGAATGGTTTCAACGGCCCAGAGCATACACCGTCAAGCTGAAGGGAATACACAAGCAGAGTCTGTTGTTGTCTTCTTGCTTGCCCGTTGTTTGTGATGCCCTCCCCTCTCTTAAGAAGGATAATGGTGTGTTCTTCCCTTGTAACTGGCAGGGTCAAGCTTCCAACACAATAAAGTGAGTTCTGCCTTGGTCAACAAAATACTGTATAATATCTCATTAAGCTGATTAGTATGCTGCCTAGTAACAGTGGCAGCGTGCTATAGCACACGATTATAATCATTTTTTAAAAATCCTTTCAGGACTAAGCACTAGCATGACATGAGTTCACTTTTAGTGGAGTGAGATCAGTTTGTGTCCAGACTCCTGTGGATTCAGGGACACCCCCAACCTAAACACACACAGACACATGCACCTGCACACACACACACACAGACGCATGCGCACGCACACACACACACTTCACAGGGCTCTCTCACTTTTAAGATATCTCTCTCTTTCTCTAGCTTATAGCTATCTCTCTCGGCTTCTAACTAGCGCTAACCCAGACACCCACCAACTGACAAGGCTAGACAGAACAACATTAAAAAAAGAAAAAAAAGCTTTGAATCAAACCGTTACACATGATACAGAGGATGTGGGAGTGAAGCACATTGCTGACGCACCCTGGAAGACTGACACACCCTGGAAGACTGACGCACCCTGGAAGACTGATGCACCCTGGAAGACTGATGCACCCTGGAAGACTGACACACCCTGGAAGACTGACGCACCCTGGAAGACTGACGCACCCTGGAAGACTGACGCACCCTGGAAGACTGACGCACCCTGGAAGACTGATGCACCCTGGAAGACTGACACACCCTGGAAGACTGACGCACCCTGGAAGACTGACGCACCCTGGAAGACTGACACACCCTGGAAGACTGACGCACCCTGGAAGACTGACGCACCCTGGAAGACTGACGCACCCTGGAAGACTGTCGCATCCTGGAAGACTGACGCACCCTGGAAGACTGACGCACCCTGGAAGACTGACGCACCCTGGAAGACCCTGGAAGACTGACGCACCCTAGAAGATCCTGGAAGACTGTCGCACCCTGGAAGATTGATGCACCCTGGAAGACTGATGCACCCTGGAAGACTGTCACACCCTGGAAGACTGATGCACCCTGGAAGACTGATGCACCCTGGAAGACTGATGCACCCTGGAAGACTTAGGCCTGGCTGTTCTTTAGCCAACCGTTCTTCCAACACTGTTGCTTGTTGTTGACTCTTATCTCTAAAATATGAAGTTCTGTGGGCTGGAAGACTGACGCACCCTAGAAGACCCTGGAAGACTGACACACCCTGGAAGACTGACGCATCCTGGAAGACTGACGCACCCTGGAAGACTGACGCACCCTGGAAGACTGACGCATCCTGGAAGACTGACGCATCCTGGAAGACTGACGCACCCTGGAAGACTGACGCACCCTGGAAGACCCTGGAAGACTGTCGCACCCTGGAAGACTGACGCACCCTGGAAGACTGACGCACCCTGGAAGACTGACGCATCCTGGAAGACTGACGCACCCTAGAAGTCTGACGCACCCTGGAAGACTGACGCATCCTGGAAGACTGACGCACCCTGGAAGACTGACGCACCCTGGAAGACTGACACACCCTGGAAGACTGACACATCCTGGAAGACTGACGCACCCTGGAAGACTGACGCACCCTGGAAGACTGATGCACCCTGGAAGACTGTCGCACCCTGGAAGACTGACACATCCTGGAAGACTGATGCACCCTGGAAGACTGTCGCACCCTGGAAGACTGTCGCACCCTGGAAGACTGATGCACCCTGGAAGACTGATGCACCCTGGAAGACTGATGCACCCTGGAAGACTGTCGCACCCTGGAAGACTGTCGCACCCTGGAAGACATAGGCCTGGCTGTTCTTTAGCCAACCGTTCTTCCAACACTGTTGCTTGTTGTAGACTCTTATCTCTAAAATATGAACAAGATCTGTGGGCTGGAAGACTGACGCACCCTAGAAGACCCTGGAAGACTGTCGCACCCTGGAAGACTGTCGCACCCTGGAAGACTGACGCACCCTGGAAGACTGACGCACCCTGGAAGACTGACGCACCCTGGAAGACTTAGGCCTGGCTGTTCTTTAGCCAACCGTTCTTCCAAAACTGTTGCTTGTTGTTGACTCTTATCTCTAAAATATGAACAAGATCTGTGGGCTGCTTATGAATACTTTCTTCTTCTCTACAACGTGACTGCAATCATTGTCTAGTAATAAAGGAGAAGGCCATCAAATGAACCCTTGAAGGATATAATGGATATATTATGTAGCCTATGTGATGACTGGGCATGCCTCATGTATGCAAAGCCTACTTACATTGACGAGGTCACGAACGACTGTATGAGCTTATTATCATGTAACTGAGACACAAATATATTATCCCACACTACTGCAAATACCATTCAGAAAACGTCTTTGTAATACTGCAATAATATTACACTGATATGAGTATATTTTCTAAATACAATGTTGGGAGAATACACAGGTCGATGAAACCAGTTTCTGGATAACTTTCTCATCCTGAACTCGTAGGAAGGATTGTCTATTGCCAGACAAAATAAAGTGACTCTTAAACGTGCCACCCACAATCCTTTGTAAACTCTGCCAATATCAGACGGAACCCTTTCTGAAAGTGCCCTGCATGCACGCTGCCTTTTGCCTTAGACATCTATGATTCAAACAAGACTGATGAGCTGTTGCTCATTTATAGAGATAGCAGCTTGCCCTTTTCTTCAATTTGATTTCCGGCTTTATCTTTAACATATGACAAAGGCAGATAGACAATGGAATAATGTGAAATGAACTGACAAATCCAGTTTTTTTTTATTTTTTACGTATCCTTGCTGACAAGCGTATGCAAATGAACTCCATTAATATGCTTCCCTTGCTCCCAAGTCATTTTATATTTTTTTCTTGATTAAAAAGGACATTTCTTATGTGACACCCCCCCTCCCCATCCTATCAACACACAAGCAACATACACAAACACAGACGCACATTCACACACGCACGCACGCGCACACACACATACATTGCTTTTGACAAGAATTCAATATCAGAGTGCCCTCTATAAGTAACAATGCAGGTGGCTCTTAGAACAACAACACAATGAGTGTTCCGTGTAATCATGACAGTCTTATTTCATTCATTTGGAACTCCGTTTCTGGACAAAGCAAAATCGTTGACGTACACACTTAGAGGAAGTTGTACCGGTTGTTACCCAGTAAGTACCAGTAATCCAACGTTTCCTTCTCTTGTGCACAAGTACGCAATTCAAGTCTGTGTGGTTCGCATTATAAACTCACAGGGTCACAAGTCGTGACTTCTTACCGTCATAGATAGCATTTTACAAGTATCTCCCGAGTAGCTGTGCGCCTGTATGCTTGACCTTGACATGTCTGCCATCCAAACAGCAGACTGTAGCAATGTCTACGCTGGCTCTAACCCGAAACAGATCTAACGTTTGTCTGGTGTCTACAACAATGCTCTTTCATTAACGATAAGGCTCAAATGACGCCTGCAAAGCCACCAGACTTCCTTTTGCACTTTCTCACAGAGGTGCAGTGGTGCTCTACTTTACAGTTTGTGGTTAATATTTACCGTTTTAAGTAAAGCGGCACAAAAGCAGATTTCTCTTCTTCTTTTTTCTTCTTTTCCTGAGCAAATTGCTCTGCAACCCACAGCTTAATTACGGACGGTATCTTTAACACAATGGAAGTGTATTTCTGTCCGATTATATTTGTGCTCAGTACGTGTCATTATCGAAGCAACAAGCATCACAAACGTGCGAGGGCAAATGTGCTCTGATCCTATAAAGTACATGTAAAGTTGAAGCATTACAAATGATGTATACACTGAACGCCACAGACATTTGCATATTCTAAGGCTAAAACACATACTGCCAAACATGCTCTTGTGAAGGTACTGATTGAACCCCAAATCATTTAGTAAACATCGTAATACAAAAAAACAAAAAAAAACACTGTATAGCCTCAAAACATGTTTAAAACTATACTTCTGATATCATGGATGTTCAGTCCTTGCATCCATAGCGCTGTGTATGAATTTGAAAGTGGTTACATTTCTCCAGGTCCATCCCTCAGCCTTTTGGTGGCCACTTTATTATTGTTTTAACCAGGTTCATAAGGAGAAATGATGAATGGAAAAGCCATTAGTAAGGCACTACTTTGTTATTTTGGCATGTATTGACAAGAATCCATTAACTAATTACAATGCAATACCTCATTAAGTTATCATGAAGGTCATTGCTTTTAAATAATCAATCATTATTCACAACGTAACGGAATTCCATCATATTTGCACCAAATCATTCATGAATTTAGAGGAGGAAAACATTTCTGATGGAAAATGTGTGCTACATATTCTGAGGAATGCATATTTACAAAATATTGAAGGAAAGCAGACACCAACACACAAAGTAGAGATAGCCTGGACCATTTTAAGCATGGCAGTCAATTGAAACTAATAGGAATTTTTCCTCGTGCATGTTTAGTCTATTGCAGGTGGTCTTCGGGACGCTTCTCATTAACCCAATAAAAAAGGGAGTTGTTTTTCTTCCTCTCCATGCTCTTTGACTGAACTGGATTATTACATGCTGTAAATGAGGCGAAAACAGAACGGTTCCCAGCACAACAAGTGAAATAAAGTAGAATAAACCCAGTCTGTTTCTTCCAACATACCTAGACTCCACACAAGAAACTACGCTAACATAGGAGTACAGAACCAAGATTCGAGCTTCATAACGGAGCACGAATGAAGTAAACCAATATATCAGAACAACAATTCTATACAAGAACTGGAGCGCTATACAACGGTGACAAATATGAATCGACCTAGCTGGGCCTTTCCTTTCTGCTCTGTAGCCACACACAAAATGTCATTTGAGGTCTCTTAAGAGGACTTGTCAACAGGTAGTTCGGCTTTCAGCTCATCTCCACAGATCACTATGAGGCCCCCGCTGAAAGAAAAAAAATAGAAAGAGAAGAGAGAAAGAAAAATGCCTGTCTTTTTATCCCCTGCGTCTGACAGGCTTTTGCGATGCCAAGGAGGAAGATCAACGGGAGACAAGCGAATTCCCACAGTTCATTGTCCTGGTCAGCCGCATCATCATCCGGAGCCGGGCCAAAAGCTCAAAGCTTCCTTTTATGCTAACCATTCCTGGTATTATTTTGATGACCAGCAGGTGTGTGTGTGTGTGTGTGTGTGTGTGTGTGTGTGTGTGTGTGTGTGTGTGTGTGTGTGTGTGTGTGTGTGTGTGTGCCTTTTTGACGTGTATATCTTGCAATAGTGGTCACAGCGGTGTGGAAAGACTCCTGCAAGTAGATTTTATGCATTGTGACGAGTGGGGGATTAATTGGCTCGAACATTTGTTAACCAGACTGTGTTTCACAATAAGAAGGGGGATGGATGAGAAAGATGACAGAGAGGACAAACAAGCGCACAAAAAGGGATGAAAAAGGGAATGATTTTAGATAATGGGAAAGAATTTCCAACATATCAATTATTGTCCGTATTCTGTCATGTGCAGTTTTCCCCCTCCTACCCTCTCCCTCGTGACACAGCCCTCTGTCGGGAAAACGGGGCCACGTCCTCATGGCAGGCTACAGTAGTCACGGTCGAATCGCTGATCACGCATGGTTACTCTACAGCAGAGAAAGGCCAGCGAACAATGACCACAGTGTAGCTGTCCGTGTAGGGTCGATCATGGCTTACATTATTCCCCTGGGCTGCCTGCCTGCATTTGAATACTACATACTGGAAAATGAATACAATGACACATCGCTAGCAAGGCATCGCTGACACTGTTTCTTAAAGGCAGACATGCTAACAGTACAATCAACCCAGCGATTGTTTTCACTCTACAGTGGGAATTGAGAAGGGCAGCCCGGTAGTGCTGAGTGAGTCACCCATCATCACACTCTCACAGGCATTAGAACGGCTATAATGTTGGCAAAAGAAAGCCATATCTGCCTAGCACCAGTTGACAAAGTCAACCGGGCCACGTTTTCTTCCCTTTCAGGATCCCCCCTAAACTCTAAATGTCAATATTACCTGAAATACAGTAAGTGAATATCAGAAATAATTGCTGTTTTCTACTCCTCATGCTGGTTCTGTTCTTAGGAAGTTTTGCATAATGGCTGAACAGGGGCTGTTGTTGTGACAGGTGCTGAAATCAAACTGGGAGGCGACGGAGACAAGGTTCAATTTAGTTTGTGAATCCTTTAATTGTTGCATAGCTAATAATTTATTTTTTTTAAAGATCCCTTACACTCCTGACTATTTTCCGTCGCTTGTATGCATACGTTGGGAGGTGAATTGTGCCTTGAAGCCAAGTGATGCTGCCTTTGTGAAGGGAAGGGAGAAGAGGGGGGTTGGGTGCTACTTCAACGTACTTACCATCTCCTCACAAGTGTAGTTTGGAGTTTTCCACCAAACAAATGTATGGCTAATTAGAGATACTCATTATGGAAAGCAAGTCAAGTAATTATTTTACATCACGCCGCCGTTAATTGAACGACTCTTTAATGTCTTTGAAAAAGATCTATTTTTCGCTCCCTTTTTCTCTGTGAGAAGATAAGGGGAGACTATAAACAGGTAGGGGAGCCATATGCTCTTGAATGAAAAAGTACTTCTGTCCAGGCAATTGGGCTTTTTAAATATTCAACCACTGCATGTCTTTTTAACATGACAATGTTGAATCTCCTTTATTCCATCACTTTGATAAACTCGCTCAAGCTAATCTGGAGAGACTTCATGTGAAGAAAACGTTCAATTCTCGCAGGCACTCTGTCAAGGCAGGCCGTTATGCAACTGTACTCGGTATGTCCATAGAGCAGTTTTTTAAAAGCAGCACACATCCTGTTTAAGAAAGCAACTAATCTTATCAAAGCCATCAGGAAGTGAGACTTGACTGCAAATGCTCTCGATTCTTTGCATACGTTACAATATCTGTATTTTCTTTGCAGCTATTGTTTGCAGCTGTGAGTAGCTCTGAGAATAATTCATCATTTTCTCTCTCCCTCTCGTGTGACCCAAAGTCAGATCCTGTCTTAATGTGGCTTAATAAGAAAGGAAAGAAAGACAGAGAGGAAGAGAGGGAGATTCAGAGAGCAGGGCACATTATCTGCATTAAAGTCTATTTATTATAGACTAATTGTGGCAGAGGAAGTGCGTTAGGAGGGTGTGCTCTCAGGAGGGAGGGTGGGGAGCATTCGGGACATCAGGGAACATGTTTATTTATCTCACTTTATCTGAAACAGTGGGGCTACTTCTCTTAGGATCAGAGACAAAAAATGAGAGGAAGGGGGAGAGGGAAAGAGGGGGAGAAGGGGAAGAGAGAGCGAGTGTAACCATTTTGCGGGCCAGACAGAAGTGTTTGCCTACATGCCAACGCTTCACTAAAACAAGACTCTGATTAGCGGAATAAGGCAAAGTTGGTCAAACTTCAAAACAGGCCTCTCTCTGAACTCCACTACAAAAACCTCTCCTCATCCTGTTCTCCTCTGTTAAACACCCAACACAGGACAGCAGCCTCCTTTTGGTGAGGTTGCTAAAGGTAATAGCTTTTACTGCAAAGCAAATTTATTAGCATTTCTACAGTAAATCTGAGGTTAAAGGACAGTATACGATACCAAAACTGTTTTATGTTTCATTCTACTGAGATAAATAAGAGATGTGTGTATTGAAGGACCAGTTTGGCCCAAGCCCTGGATTCCAAATGTCTCTCCACACTCCTCTCTCTCTGACCTGTCTGCATTTTTATCACTTCTCCCTGCCCTCTCTGACCTTCAACATGATCACTGATTCACCATCTCTCACAACCAGCGGCTAAAACTCAGCAGAGAACAAGTGTCTGTGTGTGTGTATTTGTGTGTGTGTGCATGTGTGTGTGTGTATGTGTGTGTGTATGTGTGTGCACGTGTGTGTGTGTGTGTGTGTTCATGAAAGCGATGATGTTTAATGAAAAATGACCTCTCTGTATAGTGCATTCCGTGCTTCCCTCCCTGGAGATGTCTCGCTCTTGAAGCAACACAAGGCCTCTTCTTTAATTGTCCCGGTGTAGTGGCTGGTGATCAGTGATATTACTCACATTCTCTGTTTTCCTGAACCCTCGTCATCGCTAACCCCCACCACCATGATGCTAATATGTTGTTTATGTTACCATGGCTGCAGATTGTACATATTCTATTCAAGAGGCATCTCTGCATGAGCAATGCATCATGGGTCGTAACCTCTCTGTATTACAGTGCCTAGTATTCATCCCCCTTGGCATTTTTCCTATTTTGTTGCATTACAACCTGTAATTTAAATGGATTTTTATTTGGATTTCATGTAAATAGTCCAAATTAGTGAAGTGAAATGAAAACAATTACTTGTTTAAAAAAAATAAAAACCCGGAAGTGGTGCATGCATATGTATTCACCCCCTTCAGAAGTCACATAAGTAGTTAAATAAAGTCCACCTGTGTGCAATCTAACTGTCACATGATCCCAGTATATATACTGTACACCTGTTCTGAAAGGCCCCAGAGTCTGCAACACCACCAAGTAAGCGGTACCATGAAAACCAAGGAGCTCTCCAAACAGGCCAGGGTCAAAGTACAGGGTCAAAGTACAGATCAGGGTTGGGTTATAAAAAATATCAGAAACTTTGAACATCCCACGGAGCACCATTAAATCCATTATTAAAAAAATGTAAAGAATATAGCACCACAACAAACCTGCCAAGAGAGGGCCGCCCACCAAAACTCATGGACCAGGCAAGGAGGGCATTAATCAGAGAAGCAACAAAGAGACCAAAGATAATCCTGAAGGAGCTGCAAAGCTCCACAGTGGAGATTGGAGTGTCTGTCCATAGGACCACTTTAAGCCATACACTCAACAGAGCTGGGTTTTACGGAAGAGTGGCCAGAAAAAAGCCATTGCTTAATGAAAAAAATAAGCAAACACGTTTGGTGTTCGCCAAAAGGCATGTGGAAGATTCCCCAATCATACTGAAGATGGTAGTCTGGTCAGATGAGACTAAAATTGAGCTTTTTGGCCATCAAGGAAAATGCTATGTCTGGCGCAAATCCAACACCTCCATCACCCCGAGAACATCATCCCCACAGTGGAGCATGGTGGTGGCAGCATCATGCTGTGGGGATGATTTTCAGAATTGACTGGTCAGAATTGAAGGAATGATGGATGGCACTAAATACGGGGAAATTCTTGAGGGAAACCTGTTTCAGTCTTCCAGAGATTTGAGACTGGGACAGAGGTTCACCTTCCAGCAGGACAATGACCCTAAGCATACTGCTAAAGCAACACTTGAGTGGTTTAAGGGGAAACATTTAAATGTCTTGGAATGGCATTGTCAAAGCACAGACCTCAATCCAATTGAAAATCCAACTAGAAGGAGCTGGAGCAGTTTTGCCTTGAACAATGGGGGAAAAATCCCAGTGGCTAGATGTGCCAAGCTTATAGAGACATACCCCAAGAGACTTGCAGCTGTAATTGCTGCAAAAGGTGTCTCTACAATGTATTGACTTTTTTTGGGGGGGGTTGAATAGTTATGCACGCTCATGTTTTCTGTTATTTTTGTCTCATTTCTTCTTTGTTTCACAATAAAAAATATGTTTCATCTTCAAAGTGCTAGGCATGTTGTGTAAATCAAATGATACAAACTCCATTTTAATTCCAGGGTGTAAGGCAACAAAATAGGAAAAATGCCAAGGGCGTGAATACTTTCGCAAGCCACTGTATTCCTATAGTGGCCGCCTTCCGTTCCAGTTCTCTGCTGCCTGTGACTGGAACGAATTGCAAAAATCGCTGAAGTTGGAGACTTTTATCTCCCTCACCAACTTCAAACATCTGCTATCTGAGCAGCTAACCGATCGCTGCAGCTGTACATAGTCTATCGGTAAATAGCCCACCCATTTATACCTACCTCATCCCCATACTGTTTTTATTTATTTACTTTTCTGCTCTTTTGCACACCAATATCTCTACCTGTACATGACCATCTGATCATTTATCACTCCAGTGTTAATCTGCAAAATTATAATTATTCGCCTACCTCCTCATGCCTTTTGCACACAATGTATATAGACCCCTTTTTTCTACTGTGTTATTGACTTGTTAATTGTTTACTCCATGTGTAACTCTGTGTTGTCTGTTCACACTGCTTTGCTTTATCTTGGCCAGGTCGCAGTTGCAAATCAGAACTTGTTCTCAACTAGCCTACCTGGTTAAATAAAGGTGAAATAAAAAAATAAAATAGTGATCACTACGTAGCAGCAATGAACTCTAGGGGTGCATTTTGCCATTTCAACACATTGAAAGACATTGTCAGATTTACAAATCAAAATGAGCTTAAAAGCCATATAAATGGGCATCCATGTTTGGGTGAAAGAATTTCAAATAAAAATCGAATTGTATTGCATCTCTTCCATGATGAGGCTAGGATGTATTTGTAGTGAATAAGCATTTAAGGATGGCCCTGTGACATATAGCTTAGCCTAGAAAGTCACCAGCAACATGGGGGCACCTGCCATGTTTAGCTTGCCTGCCTGCTGAACCCCACCCCACCACCCCTCCCTGTCCCCTCGGCCTTTAGATAATACCCATGTCCTACAGCTGTGATCTCTTGTCGGGGGCCGGTGACAGCAGGGCTCACAACACGGACGGCGCTCTGCTATCACCGCTAAACTGCCTGTCTGAGCCACTTGACGGAGCTCTGGAGAGGCTGCATCATCTTGACGCCCTGAAATCAGCCCCCATCTTCCACTCGGCAGCTCACCCCTCACCCCCATACACATACCCCTTCCCCTCTGCCCTCCGTCATCTCAGGGCCCTGACTCTTATTTATGTGCCCCACCTCCTCTACATCCCTCCATCCCTCCCTCTCTCTCTCTCCATATTTTTTCCCTCCTGCATCTGATTAAGTTAACAATGTGCCGTTATTTGCATGCTGATTTTGCCGGTCCCTCTCCTCAATTCTCTCACAAACACAGGGGCTGGATCACAGTAATGTGATAGCACAGCAGCCAGCCAACACAATCTCCTGCAAAACCAGGTGTGTGCAATCCACATCCCTCTTAATTCCTGCCCCCATCAAATTTCCCCCCCATTTTTTTCTCCCCCCCATCCCTGTAGTGTTTATAAGGTTGTATTATAATCAAATCTGGAGCAAGAAAGCCTGTCTATTTTTATTAATTATAGACCGGCGCTGATGTGAATGTATTCCGAAAGCATCTTCAAAATAGGTCGGCATACAGTTTCCTATTCTTATCCCATTTAAATGTCAACATGGTGCAAAGCCCTACAAATTAGTTCAGGCAGACTTCAACCCCCATTTAACATTTGAAGCTCCGCTCTGTAAGCTCAAAGTGTGATTTAACGCAGTTTACACATATAAGGAGCTAGTGGTTTGTCTTTCAAACTTCTCATTTCAATACAGATATTACTGCCAAGCTGCCTGAGAAAATGCTGGGGAGGGAAAAAGGGGGGTGGGAATTATATAAAGCAAGAAGAAACAATGCATTAGCTTTCATGAATAATAGATCCTCCATCAGTCCGTGCGAGATGTACGTTTTTAGCATCGCCGCATAAATCCTCGGCCGAAATGAATAAATCAAAATGGGGGACTTTCCTTGAACATCTACCCAAAGATGTCGCTAGTAAACCACGATAATATATAACACCCCCGGGTTTATATGCAAGCAGGACACAGTCCCCATAGGGTAGCAGGAAACAATGCAACGGAGATCTGTTGTTCAGGTTACTGGTTGTTGAGCATACCAAACAGAGTTCAGGCATCTAATACACTGGACCTATTGATACAACCTACATAAGGAAACACGTACCACCACGAACGTCTCCGCAACAAAACAATCACATTATTCTCCGAAATGCAATCGGAGATGGACATGTTCTATGGAAAATCAAATTTGATTTGGAGCGTGATGGGGATTAGCAAATACCATTGAATACACACAACGAGCGGGCTACTTCCAATGAGATCCACTGGCCAGACATGGCCTTCATTGACTCACCCCGGCAGACAGGGTAAAAAGGCAGATGAAACGCCTCATACCCTGGGGAAGTGTCTCACATGTCAAGCTGTTTCACGCCACTGAAACGTGGGCTAAACTACAGGCCCGTGGGCCACCCTAGGTCCAGTCAGCCCTGAAGGAGGCCTTGCTTTGTGGGGGGTGGGGGGGGGGGGGTGGGTAGGATCGAGGATGTGCCCCATTCGCTTCATTACACCTCGACCCCACTGGCCATATCTAAGGCATTCACCAACTGCATCAACACCCAGCACAACCACTTCATGCAGGCGATGCAAACCAAGGTCCTCAAGTCCAGCCACAGTTTTTTAGTGCACAACCTCAATCTAGTCTAGTCCATTTTGAGTCTTTTGACCAATAGCATCCAATGTCCCCAGCTCGCACTTGCCTCAGCTCTAGTTTTTTTGTATTTTTTTCTTCATACGGCTCATCGCAAAGTGTTCTATGGGTGTGCCTACTACGAGCAGGCTGAAACGTCAAAGCGCTATACATTTTTTAATGCACAGAGCGGCCCTCAGGAGTTTCATTGACTACCGTGTAAAGTGAGTGTGAGGCCGGCGAAAGAGCAACATGAAGACGAATATGTTTCATTAACAAGACAAAACAGAGCCCAATTGCTCCCATCGAATTGGCAGGGAGTGATTCCCCAAAAGTTAAAACACATTTGTCCAAGGAGCAAGTGAACTTTCTGTGGCATCCATTCACAATGGAAAAGGGTTTAGGCTTCCAAGTGTGTGAGAGTGAGTATGTCAGTGTGAGGGCATGTCAGTGCCAGCCAGTGTGTGTAACGTAGAGCATATGCCACTTAGTAAAGCATTGTCTCAATGTATACGCTTATGCTGCTTGTTAGTTCAGACCTGTTCAGACTACGAGGACGGTCTCCACGCCGTGCTCCCGTGCTTCCTGTTCAGTGTCTGTCTACACTAAGTAGTACAGTAGGATCCCTCCTGTTCTCTGTGCGTCAGCTGTTCCTCGTCCTCGACGCGCGTGATAGCCCGACTCGCCGCGCGTTGTTCTACGACTGCCTGGTCGACTTCAAATATTCATCAAACAGAAATAAAAGAGAGCCTTGTCTATCCCGCGGTAGTAATTTACCAATTATTTGGAGTACCTGCTGACAGGTACGTGTCACAGTCGGCTACATCCCCCCCCCCCCGTGCCACTCCTACCCGACGCCCTGCCTTTCCCCTGCTGCGGAGAGAGCCGCGGCGCTTCAGGCACACTACGAGACCAGACGAAGAGGAGGAGGAGGAGGAGAGTTTGACTGCAGCTCCGATGCTTTGATTTGGGAAACGGTTAAGAGGGACGGAAGGTCGAAACTTGACGTCCTCCAAACACGCAGCCCCAGTCCCTCTCGGGGCGGTTCGACTACTTTCTAAAGGAGTCCGGGAAGACAAGGCCTCTCTTTCCAAAACTCAACCAGCGGAAAAAAAACGAACAGACACGACGAATGCAAAACACACAATAAATGGCTCATTAAAGAGAGTAGACGACTACACAAACAAAGCAGCCTTCACTGGCTGTCACCGACGTTCTCTGTGATGAGGAGCACAGTGGTGGGGCAAGAAGAAACTCTCGGGAACAGTGGCAAACCACTGCCAAAGACGTCGGATCTCTTTGCCTGCCTGCATTATGTCTCTATTTGTCTTGGTGACACATCTAATGTGGATGATAGGCATTGTGAAAATTATGACTCGGTAGCTCGGGCTCAGTGAAAAAGTCCATCTCTTTCCTTCAGTGAAGGACCCCAGAGCTGAAGGGGATGTAATTCAATTAGGCGTGTGTGTGTGTATAAAGATGCGCTCCCTGAGCATTATGGGATTTTGGAGGACCTGGGGGTCCGCACGGAGCCATCAATCGGTGTTGGAAGTTCAGGCCACCGTGGGCCATTCGCCCAGGCAGGCGAGCCACTGGAGAGGGACGAGAGGAGAGCGTTGCCTCTCTATCTCACACTGTGCCCTGAATAAATGAACATCTCTCCAGTGTGTGTCGCGTCGAGGAGGTACTTCAAAAAAGAACTGCCATCGCTCACTCACTGAACGAACGTAAAGACCTTCTCCACTGCCTTTTGTTAAGAAATCAAACTGTACACAACTGGATGGTACTGAACAGGCGAATGAGAGTGCATGGGCGTAAATCATTTGTTTTTTCAAGTTGATTCTAAATGTCAGCAAAAATTAGCAACAAGTATATCTTTAGGATCCATATCCTGTATCAAATAACACAAAGCGGACATCATTTAATTGCTGTATTCTCATTGGAGGAGAAACGCTATAATATAAGCTCCCAAGTGGTGCAGCGGTCTGAGGCACTGCACGTCAGGGCTAGAGGCGTCACTACAGACACCCTGGATCCAATTCAGGCTGTATCACAACCGGCCGTGATTGGAAGTCCAATAGGACGGCGCACAATTGGCCCACCGTCGTCCTGGTTTGGACGGTGTAGGCCGCCATTGTAAACAAGAATTAGTTCTTAACTGACTTGCCTAGTTAAATAAAGGTTCAATCAAATTTTAGTCTAAGGCCAAACAAACCCAGACATCCTGTGTGATTAGACAGTCAGGACAATAGAGGAGTGTCACTGACTGCTTAAGTCAAGTACAGTAAACGTGCTATAGTGCTGTCTGTATGATGACACGATTCCTCCAGAACAGGTTGTGAGCGGTTGCAGCAGCATTTGGGACAGTCAGTATACAGCCTTGCACGTCGCAGTCTTTCCCTCAGGTAGGGCAGGTTCATTGTAAATCTGGGGCAGAGGACTTCTCCACGCCTTCTTCGGTGTTTACTCACACTCATTGTGGCTGGAACCACTTTGTGACACTAATCCCGTAGACTGTCATTGACCCGGCCCGTGAACATATCTGCCACACCATCCAGTTCTCATTCAAAAAGCCCTGCACCATACCTAAACCGCTCTCTGCAACCCGCAGCACATGTTGTGTGGTGTCTGCATGGTGACAAGGATCCTTTAGAAGCTTAGGCGCATGCATGTACAGTGTGTGTGTGTGTGTGTGTGTGTGTGTGTGTGTGTGTGTGTGCGCGTTTTCAGTTGAGACCCTCTCATAAATAGTTAACAGAACGGGGGAGATTGTTAATGGTTGGAAAGGCGCAGAGGACGGAATTAACCACCTTTACTCGTCTTTAATTACTGCGAAGTCCACCTCCGTACCACCGATCTATAAATGCATGGTGAATCCCACGTGGCACTGAAGTTACTCAGTCCAACGTGTCACAGAGATACACCTCAGCAAAATAAAAGAAAATCCTGGCCCAAAATGTGAACGATAACACAGAAATTGGGACAAACCAACGTCCTTCTGTGTATTTTGGGATCCCACTAATTCATTTGGATAATACTACACAAAAAAATGATGTCTTAAAAAAAAAGAAGAAATGATGAGAAAAAAAAAATGAATTTGAAGAGAGAGAAGTCCTAGGGGGATATGTGATGAATCCAGGTCTTAGGGGTGTTCCAGGGAGTAAAATAAGGTTGAACCTCAATAGGATCAACATTCAGGGCAAAACTGCAATAAAAGTAGAAATCCGACAGAGAAAATGATCTGCAATTAGGACAAACAGCACTAAAAGCAAGTTCAAAGATAATTGTTTTCAGAGGGGTGTGTGACTGACTCGGATGAATCCCAGGGCGGCCAGTTTGTGTGGTGGAGAGAGAGACAGAGAGAAAGAGAGAGAGAGAAAGGCAGAAAGACAAAGATAGAGACTAGTGTGTGAGCGAGAGAGAAAGAGAGAGAGATGAGAAACAAGCGAATTAAAGAGAGAGATAGAAGGAGAGCAGAAGGAGAGCAAGTCCAAAGTGAGATGTGGGGTTAAGGGAAAGTCGCTGAAGGTGAAATCTTCCATTGGTATTTGAGGAAAAAGACCACGCCATAAAATAAAAAAAACAAGTGGCCCCAACACACTTATCCCCTCACACATCTTTCCACAAAGAGGCTTATTGTTGTTGCCTTTCACAACACATTGGCCTTTGATGGATTCTGCCCACTAAAGAAAAGGGCTCGAATGAAAGGCAGGGGTGTATGAAGAAGGGGGGAAAAAAACATGCTTAAACAAAGATATGAATTAAATGAAAAGAAGTTGTGAGATGACCCAGGACCCAGGACTGAAGAGCTGTCCCTGAGCTGTCCCCGAGGCCCGAGCACTAAGCCAAAGCCTTCACACAAAGACTATAGAATTCGTTCGTATCATTAGTGACATGAATAAATGTTAATAATAATGTCTATTCTGTCATTATGTACCTGACTACGTAAAAACCACTGTAAATATCCTATGAGAAACAGTCTAGAGTTGGTAGTTCTTAGTACTTCTCTTTGGACTGCTATGGTAATGTATTAATTTATATATATATATATTTTTTTTTACAACTTGACAAGCCAATCCCTAAACCTCACCAATTCTTACAGTGAATATCCTGTGAAAAAGCCCTACTTGCATATCAGCACCTGGTAGATCATGGCACCAAAGATCGGACTTTTTTTTTCAAGCCTGCACAGTGAAGTCACTCATTGGCATGTCTCAAAACATAACATAATTGTGTTTTAGCGGAATGAGACGGGGGACTAAAAATACACACAATGGCGTAGAGATGAGCAAACACACCAAAAAAAGACGAGAAAAGAAAGCGTTTGTCCTTCAGCACAGTGTTTTCTCTGTACTTTCCCACAGCATGCCAATAACTGTGGAATAAACGGATATGTGAATTAAACCCCATTGTTTTAAAGATCTGCTGCTATATTTAGTCGCTTTCGCTTCATGCGATAGAATTTTGCCAATTTTTGGGGTATATGTGTACTTGGACTGCATATCTCACGTTGTGTGAGCAAGTGTAAGTGTGTGTGCATGTGTGAAAAAAACAACAGTTCAACCATGCGATTTTTGCAATTAGAAAAGACACAAAAAATAATTATTCTGCAGCACACTCAGGCGACATATCCTGAATCCACGATGCACGGATCACGTGTTTAAGAAAAAGGTTAATCAGTTGTTAATCAGAGGATTAATAACTTGTTATTTTCTTTACAAAACCATTAATATTATGCCATAAATATTTAATGTTGATGGGTCATTTTTTGGGGGGAGTAGGGGCGCGGGCTAGAGTGAGCAATACACAGGCTAATGTGCATTAATCACGCTTTGGTGAAGACAAATACATTCATTCATGTTTATTAATACAACCTTGGAGAAAACAATACTCTTTACATTATGAAAAAAACTTATTCATAAAGTATTTATCAACAATGCCACAAAAGGACAGAGATTAGGGACTGGAGACTGGAGACAACGGTCCAAAGTCAAAAAAATGCTGGGGGCAAAAGTTCATTAACATTTAAGATAAATGCATAAATGGCTTAAGGAAGGGGGGTCGATGCTGATTCACATTGTCGGGGCTGTGTCGGGAGGGGTGGTGGGGGTGAGAGTCTGTTTTGGGGGAGGGGGTTAAACAGAGATTTTCTGTCCCTTTCTTAACAAATTACCCTGCCGGTTTTGCTAATCAAAGCAAAACAAATATTGCTTTTCGTTCGCTCCATTTGCTGAATGAACATATGACGTTCCCAAAATGCTCATTCCCAGCTCAAATGTAATTAAATTGTGCCTTTAGTGAAAACATGCAGTGGTACTCCAATTAGTTCTGTTTTTGTCATCGGGAGAGAAAAAATGGAATCGGGCATGCCCAAGGCACCGTCGTGTCCCGGAATGATACAATGCCTTGGCGGTATGAAGTGGGTGTGTATTTGAGATGGTGTCTGGGTACGTTAGGGTGATAGGGTTGCAGAGTGTTTATGAGTTGGATGAGTTTCGGGGGGTTGCCTTGTTGTTGTGAGGTGGATACAAAGTCTACATGTTTTGTCGGACGGTGGATGTGACTATTTGAGACGGTGGGTGGAGTAGGATCTCTCCCTTTCTCTGGTTTTCTTCACATTCTTGTTCTTCTGTCTCTCTCTATATATACATATCTCTGTGAAGTATGTGGGAAGCAAACTATTGAACTGGCTAACTAAGTAATTGCTTATTTTCATTTAACTCTAAATGGTGTTTTTTTTATTATTATTGAGGGACTGCATGGATTGCCCTGAAAAATGTCATCCATCTACTTGTCGATGAATCTATAAATTCATTTAGCGATTAGTCTACCTGATATGCGTTTTACCCATGTCTGAACACCTTTATTGGCAATCAATGGAATGCAAAGAATGTCGGAAACTAAGTAACTTGCAGGCCTGAGGACATATACAAAATCGGATATTTGTCAATGGCCACGCATCAAGTCCTGTTGCTGGACTTCTAGATACAGAGAAAATGTATAATACCCACTGGCAGATCACAATGTAATACGCAATGCAGAGCCGTGTGTCCGCGTGGCTGTGAGCTTTGTGTCTCTGCGAGTCTGTCTGTGTCTGTGTGCCTATATTATCACTAATATCTTCCCCTCATCTCTGTAAAACAGAGGAGAGAAGGAGAGAGAAAGAGAGAGAGAGAGAGAGAGAGAAAAGGCAAAGAGGGCAAGCAAGGGAGAGATTGAAGATGAAAAGAGAGAGGGGATATCCATTTTGTGTTCAGTTAAACACTGATTTCATCATCTGGGTAAAACACATAACTTAAAACTGAAATCAAATATTAAAAATGACAGGCCTTATAAGTGCGGTGAGTGATCCGGGGTCACGGAGGGAGGGAGGCGCGGGCGGCTTGTCAGCCACTATCTGTCAGAGTGAATTAGAAACAATCAGGGGGACTGAAAGGGAAGGTGATTGTTATTAGGCAGCAGGGCTGTGAGCAGGCTCCCCAGATGTGGCCATGCATATAAAAGAACAGGAAGCCAGCAGTTTAATTCAGGAAGCGCTGGCGTACACGGCCGTACAAAGCAGGAAGGGGGGGGGGGGGGGGGGGCTTTGTCGCTAATAAGCTCAAAGTTACTTTGATAACAGGCAGGGTTAGGCGCCGGAATAAAAGCACTTTCTTTTCTTTTTCTATGTTTTTTTTTCCCCACACACCCCCCTCACCAGTCAGTCAATATCTAGGAAATATAATGGGAGTGGAGAAATCGGGGGTGAAATGTAGATAAGTCGACCTTAACACGCGAAGGGGAAGAGACGGCTGTGCCCATATATCAATTACCCCTGCTATCATAGGAGGATGATGAAGGGTTTGAGTGTTGGGCTCCAGACCCCCCCCCCCCCAGCCCCCTTCGGTCCCCTCTGTCGCCTGACAGTCTCCCCCTTCGGTCCCCTCTCCCCTGCGCCGGGTAGGGAGGAGGACGGACGTGCCTGCTTTTGACTCCAGCGCCAGACCTGCTATCTGTCAAGGGCTCCCACTGCTCCTCTGAGACAGACCATCATGCCTACAGATTGTTGTCACGGACGACGGCAGGAGGGCTGGGAGGGAGGGGTAGATATGTACAATATGTTTTCAAAGGGAGCAGGGATTGATTGGAATGATAAGGAGAGACGCTAATCTGCTAGGATACGGCCTCAAAGGCACATTGGCTCTGACACTTAAACCCTCGCGCCACAGGGAAACAGCTCCCTGGTAAACCCCTATAGACCCAGGGAGGGCAACTCTCTGCACATGTCGCACTGTCGTACTCCAGTAAGAACTCCACGTTCCCTTTCACAAAAACACACTGCTAGGCTAAAAATCATCGCTCAATCCTGGATATTTAACATTGGATGTGTTTTTGTGTCTTTTTTGGGGGGGGGTTCTGAGAGGCTGAGGGATTGAGGATATTTTCTACTGACAGCTTTCACATGTTCAGCATTTGCTATGAGTGTATCTCTACAAAGCTGCAGGTAACGCGGGCCCTTTGTCTCAAGCACTAGCAGCATTGAACTCCAGCAATGTGAAATCAATGAAATGTGAAAACGAAGGACGTCGTTAAGACTTATGCTTTCAAAGTGCTTGAAACAGTGAATGGCTTTGATTCCCATTTCTCTTTGTAGTTGGAGAGATATCTCCGAAAATTATCCCAGGCTTGAGGTTGAGCGCTCCAGTAATAGGTTTAAACCGCTAAATGAAAAGGTTCTGTTTATCGTTGATCATTTGCACGGTATACGTACGCACACTTCTCCGGGTTTGTGCCTTCCAGGTTTGTGTTCGGAGTCAAGACGAGAGGGCGGTATGTGGTGTTGAACATGTTGCTGCTAAATATTCCCCAGGGTAATAACAGTGTATACATGACGATTGGAAGCGTGAGGAAACTAAAGAAAGAAGGGGGGGGGGAGACGTTGGGTAAAGGAAGAGACGATACGAGAAACGTACGGAGAGAGAGACTCAAAGGACACATGTAGCGAGAAATAAAAAAGCCAGGTACGCAGACAGAGCGAGAGAGAGGACGGAGCGGGAAGAAGGGGGTGAGAGTCCGGCAGTGGAAGGAAGAGGGAGAGGAACAGAGATGGAGTGGAGGGAGGTGGAGTGAGGTGTCCCTGATAGTCAGATCCTTCCTTGCAGGACACACGTCGTAGATTTCAGCGCGATGAGATTGCGAATGATACGGAGACGTCCCAGCAAAGCATCGGGAAATCATCACTATGAGGTCTGGGATTTAGCTTTAGCCTGAGTCTAAGCTAGCCTGAGTCTAAGCTAGCTACCGGCTTTTTTGAAGAACACTACCCAATGTCCCTGCTTATTTTGTGTTGGTGTGTAGCTTTCCCAGTCAGTGTTAAGAGAGAGTGAAAGGGAGGAGGTGGGTGGGGGAGAGAGAAAAGGAATCACAAAAAAAGAAAGATATTGGGGGCTTAAGAGGCAAATCATTTCCTTTGTGCAGTGTGCTAATCATGACTCCAGCCATAACGAGCTTTAGTCTCCTCCATAGACACAGACAGTGTGCTTTAAGCCTTCACACAGATCACTACTGTAGAGAAGGAGTGACCATAAAAACAGAATGGCCTTCACTTACGGCTCCCCCCCTTCTCTATTTTTTTTATTTTATTTTCTGTACTATGAATAAATTGAGTCTGTCCCGGACATGAAAATGTCAAATACCTAAAATACACCTAGGCTAAATAGCGTATTAATTTTTAATGCTCGCTCATCCTATGCTGCTATTCTCATATCTAGCCTGTCTGCCAACAGCTGTTGCAGGCTCCCTCACAGGGGATTTATCATCCATCTAAAAGAGAAAGGGAGCGTTGTTCAAAAGGAAGGGAGCCTTATTTTCATGGATCCGTACCTCTCGTTTAATTCAAGCCTGAAACTTCTCCCTGTGATATACGAGGAGAATTCAATTACACTAATGCCAAAACATAAATTGTTCATGATTCGTCCCATATTTCTCATGTTATAATTGCTAGCTAGCTCTTGTAAATGAAAAAGACATAGGGTGGGTAGGCAGGAAGTGGAAGTACAGTGACATTGGAGAGGTGGCACAAGGGGAGGGGAAGACTTGGAACAGACATGTTTCAGTGTGGGAACTGAATGGCATTCATGTGTGTTTTTAGGTGGCATGTGGCTGATGATTATGGTAGATTATCACAATCCAGATTGTAACAAGTTACAAGCATTAGCAGAAGCCTATGGCAACGTAGAGAGAGAGAGAGAGAGAGAGAGAGAGCGATGTGAGTGTGACAGAGCTGTGCCAGTGGGACAGGGGGACTGATCACTGATCAGTGTGTGACAGAAGGTGTGGGGTGGGGGGTGGGGTGGCATACCTTAACACACTAACTGCATACTGGTCTGGCGCCTGTCTGTTTGGTTCGAGGAGACCCAGGCAGTCACTGCCACTGAGTCACTACAGCACACAGCAATGACAACCGACCTAGAGGGATGTGTCTCTGTCCTGTCCTGTCAGAGAGTGAGAGAGAGAGAGAGAGAGAGAGAGAGAGAGAGAGAGAGAGAGAGAGAGAGAGAGAGCGAGAGAGAGAGAGAGAGAGGGGGGGGGGCAGATGATGTCAAGTGAAATGTAACAAATTCACTGAAAGGCGGCGATGCGCAGAGGTCAAGGAAATGCAGACGAAAAAGGTTAAAGATGAAATAAAAGCCGTGCCTTGCAGCGGGCTGAAAATCTATCCCTCCAAGGCAAGGCCATCGCTGACGCGCGGCAGACAAGATGCTAAATACTGCACGGCACTCTGGGATCTTTCATTTTCATCCGATCAATAAGGGCTTATATTTATCAGGATTCCAAGCAGCTGCCACATCTGACAACCTCCACTTCATTTTCTCACTCCTCCTCCTCCTCACACTGAATCGGGAGCCATCGACCATAAAAGAGACTGAGGCCTCTAGCTTTGCTATTTACACCCACAGACACAATTCCATTAAAGGACCCCCCCTTTTCTGGTTAAAGAAACATGCGTTGTCATTATGGTTTTGGCAACAGACCACCACACTCTTCATATACTCTTTGTTCCCCTATCCCCACCCGTAACGCCACAAAGAGAAGACAGACTTCCGCCGTTTACACAGTAGACCCCTTTTCTAATGTTTGAGATTCGTTTAAAATAACCACATTTGTGAAGTCCCCCCTATAATTCAAAGTATTAAAATGAGCGGAAGATTTGTTAAGGGGGCGAGTTAAAATAGCTCAATCTCTAATCATCTGTACGACAATATTTGCTGTGAGGCATTCTAAATAGATTATCGCTGGTCCATCTGTGTCATCATTGATTTATAAGGCATTAAGCTGCTTTGGAAAAAGGGAGGCCTTCCCACTACAGCAAAAGGGTTCTTCTTTTTGAAATCAGGGGCATGGCAACAGGACAACCCCGGCACTTGTCTGCTCAAGAAACTCTTTCCTTTAAAGCGTTGGTGAGAGGGGAAGTAAAAATAGGACGGCTGTATCCGGTTTTGGGAAGTGTGAATCTTCTTCTTTTTTTATTACAAAGAGATGTGGAGGAGGGGAGGAAGTGCACACAAAAAAACACACACACAAACACAAAAACAAGGGACATCATTAACATATGAATACTATATGCAAATGGTTAGCAGAGAGCAGATGTTGGTGCATTTAATTGACCTATATGTGAATTGCATCCAAACCTTTTTACTCTGTTACTATGCCCAGTGTACAATATAACTGGATTCAGGGACTGGCACGGAGAACAGCAGGGTGAATGGGGACTAGACGGAGTACGATACCGTTTGAACGCGAGAGACGGAGAGAAAAGGCGTTTCAAAGGAGAGCGGCGTCTTGACAGGAAGCTGTCAGAGCCGGATGAAACCCAAACACAGCGCCTGGCCGCCACCGTCCCTCTGCTGTCTCGCGCGGATGACGTCACCGTGCGACGGTGGAAATGGATCACCTAATGGCCTTTGGAGAGCAATGACGTCTGTGACATGTTACTATATGCAGCATTAAGGCCTGGATTAGAGCACACTGTCTTGATGGATATTCATATTTAGACTTCTCAATCCTTTCTAATTCTCCCTGCCATTAGCTTCTCCCTCTTTCCTCCCCTTTCTCCTTCTCATTAGCTTCTCCCTCTTTTCCCCCCTTTCTGCCGGAGAAAGGCGAGAAGTCACGCATCTTAAGCTGAAATGTTTGCATGGGTGAGCCATGAGAAACACAGATGCTATTTTCATCTAGGCTCTGCCTCCTTGTCTCCCTCCCTTTCTCCTGCTTGGGAATGTCATTAAATTGTATTAAATAGCCTTTTGTCCAGAGGGCAAGGACCACCCCGATATATGATAATACATTAATGCCCCAGTGTTGCAACCAGTGAGCTGAGACGATTTTAAGGCCGAGAGCTGGGCGGAACAAGCATGAAGCCCCATTTGTGTGTGCGTATTTGCGTGTGTGCGTGCCCGCGCGCGCGCATGTGTGTCTATACGTGTGCATGTGGCTCTCTAACAACTGTGACACATACTAATAGAAACATACCTAATAAATAACAAGCTTTCAGGGTCTGGCAAGCTGACATTTTCTCTGTGAGCAGGACAATTTCATATCTGCGGTGCGGGGAACCAAATTGCATCACACGGAGATGCCAGCGGATTAGCATAAAAATTAACACTTAAATTTCAGCTTATTGCCAACCCCACTCCTGCTCCTCCTGCCACACACCAATCAATTCCTCTTATAAATCTGATTAGATTCCATGACGCTTATTATCCTAGGCATGTCCCTACACTGCCTTCCAAGGCTCCAAGACCTATTTGTTTAAATAGAACGAAAGAGCTGATAAATCTATAGGTGCGCTTCTCATGCACACATACAGGCCACCTCTCCCCCCACTCTCTCCCTCCATCACCCTCTCTCTCTCTCTCATAGTAAGTCTGATTTACAGATCACCAGTGGTGTGGAAAAATAGAGAGGGAAATCAATCTTGATGGATATGCTGTAGCACTGTAAAACTTAGCTGATGTCCAGATTGTTCTGAAACCAAGCAAAAACGAGTTCATGCATTTCAAAAAAAAAAAAAAAAAGAAGAAGAAGTTAACACTTCGTATGGCCTCCAACGTTCTGAGCTTGTTTATATATGATGGTTCAGAGACCACCTTTGCTTGCTCTCCCTCCTTTGACCACCTCCCTCCGAAGACAACTCGATCCACGAACTTTCTCGACCCTCTCCATCTCATGAAAGCTACGTTTTTTTTCTCTCTCTTCTAAATCGCTTCTCCTTTTTGAGACTCTTTATGTAATGAATAGCGCCATAGAAGTTGAAAAGAACATTATTGTTATTATAAAATGTCAATCCAATAACAACGTTTTTGGTCTTTTTTGACTTCTTTTGACCAGCCATAGAGTACTCCTTTTCAGTCATTCATCACGTGCACAGCTGCTTCCAGTGTTTATCTAGGGGGAAATTGGAGCAAGGAAAACCGTCTCATATTGGAAAGCTTAATACTGTTGCAATGAAATATTTGTCAATATAGCACTTTGGAAAACATTGCACAAATACGCAGTGAAAGCCGAACGCACGTCGGGCGGCTTGCTAGGCAGAGAGACTCCCTTTTGTTTAGATAAATGGCATTTCATCACATCCAGATGTCTTTCAGCGCCGTTCAGCCACCGTTCCCTGCGCTCCAAGACGGACACTAAATGTACACAAACAGTTATTTCTAACTGCATTCAGTGCAGAACAGTGCCACGGTCCCCAGACCACAGCTCGTCTTACGGTGAACTACCGCTCAGATCCAGGGCTTTAAGACTGGAGGATGAACCGTGGTTGAGAGGAGGCAGAGTTTGTGTGTTGTGTGTACGCCTGCTCTGGGCCTGTGAACAGGAGAGACGTTTTATCCTCTCTCCCGGGTTGAGGAATCCACGTCGGCGTGACGCCGCGTCACATTGTAGGCCACGCGCCTGAGGAGATCTGGGACAGAGGTGTGCCAAGGCTGAGTCAGGCGTTACCAAATAAGACTGGTATATAATAAGGCCCCCCGATGCGATGCCCAAACTGCTCTACGCCACAGTGGAGCAAAGAGGGGAAAAGAGGGAGAGAGAGAGAGAGAGAGAGAGAGAGAGATAAAGAGAGAGAGAGAGAGAGAGAGAAAGAGGGAGGGAGGGAGGAATGTGAAACAAAGGGAGTAAAAGAGAGAGAGAGAACGTCTGATGTTATAATTGGATAACAACAGCCCCTGCTATGCAGCAGCAGAAGCGCAGAATCATTTCAACCAGCTAAACTCCCCCCTCTAGCCACCCCTCTATTCTTATGTTAACACCGCTAAAGAGGAGTGGGCCCACCCAGCAGTAGAAACTTCAGGAAAAATAATATATTTCTCTCCAACGCCTAATGTAACTTACACCATCCATAAGAGTAAACTCCAGCAACACCAATACATTTTACTGTGCTTTTAAAGCATATTACCTTTCACAGGGTTTATGAACAATAAACGGGGTGCTTAGCTGGTCTATTTTCTCTCTGTAATGCCACGCAATGGTGGGGGAAGAGTTTGAAAGTCTTTAAATTCAGAGTAAACACTGCTCTCTTTGTTGATTGTAGTATTCCGTTTTGTTTTTTTTAACATATTTTTTCACCATCAGAGCTTGTTTTTTTCTTCTCTCCAAACAATACATCCCCTCTCGCATCTGAAGTACAAACCTCACTGACATTTTATAGGTGAAACCCTGTTGAACGAGAGACATACTTCATACCGTACTTTCTACCGGAGTTTTCTTTTTATGGCCGTGCGTAATTAAGGCAGCATGTCCTATCGCTCAGCCATCTATACGCAGAGGCCTTTATTTATTAAACAACTTCATCGTGAAATGTTTGCGTTCTCAGCATTCGGCGGGGCCCACCCACAGATGATTATTTCATACCTCTCCAGGACTTTTTGAAGAGTTTATGCTTAGAGCGGTTATTGTTTTTGATTATGGCAAGACTCGACGCGACCGGGCTAAAAAACATGTTTACAGAATCTGTGTGTGAACCTGAAGGCCGTACCCAGGCCAAATGTACATTCTCCATATGATTTACGGACATCAGATTCAACTATTTATGTCCACGCACGGCTGTGTAAAATTCACTGCTTGGGGCTTTTTAGGAGTGCACACGCATGTTTGCATTTCTCACTGTGTTTAATGGAATTTGATGGAAAGATTGAGTGTTTACACTTCATCAGAGTGATACAAAAAAATTATAGTAGAGTCAGCAAATGCTTATTATCGGCTTATTGGAGTAGTAATATCTAATATCACCCGTTTAAAAAGTTGTTCCCAGTATTGCAAACACACACACAGGCACGTGCACGCGCACACACACACACACACACACTGCAAACTTGCATATTCACAAACCAAAAACACACATCAAGGTTGTCTGGGGGCCTACAAGGCTGTGTGGGTCACTGTGTGTCTGGCTGTAGAGTCTGGGGGGGGGGGGGGGGGGGATTGGCAGTTTCTGTGTAGTTTCAGGATCAGGCTGAAAGTAAAAGTGAGTTATGTTTGGGGAGAGACAACAGTAGACAGGACCAGGCTAAAAGTAAAAGTGAGTTATGTTTGTGGAGACGCAATACTAGACAGGATCAGGCTGAAAGTAAAAGTGAGTTATGTTTGCCGGAGACACAACACTAGACAGGACCAGGCTGAAAGTAACAGTGAGTTATGTTTGCGGAGACACAACACTAAACAGTTTAAGGCTGAAAGTAAAAGTGAGTTATGTTTGCGGAGAGACAACACTAGACAGGATCAGGCTGAAAGTAACAGTGAGTTATGTTTGCGGAGAGACAACACTAGACAGGATCAGGCTGAAATCAAAAGTGAGTTATGTTTGCGGAGACGCAACACTAGACAGGATCAGGCTGAAAGTAAAAGTGAGTTATGTTTGCGGAGAGACAACCTAGACAGGATCAGGCTGAAAGTAAAAGTGAGTTATGTTTGCGGAGAGACAACACTAGACAGGATCAGGCTGAAAGTAAAAGTGAGTTATGTTTGTGGAGAGACAACACTAGACAGGCCAAGGCTGGAAGTAAAAGTGAGTAATGTTTGCGGAGACGCAACACTGGACAGGATCAGGCTGAAAGTAAAAGGGAGTTATGTATTTAGATAGACAACACTAGACAGGCCAAGGCTGGAAGTAAAAGTGAGTTGTGTTCGTGGAGACACAACACGAGACAGGATCAAGCTGAAAGCAAAAGTGAGTTGTGTTCGTGGAGACACAACACGAGACAGGATCAGGCTGGAAGCAAAAGTGAGTTGTGTTCGTGGAGACACAACACGAGACAGGATCAAGCTGAAAGCAAAAGTGAGTTGTGTTCGTGGAGACACAACACGAGACAGGATCAAGCTGAAAGCAAAAGTGAGTTGTGTTCGTGGAGACACAACACGAGACAGGATCAAGCTGAAAGCGAAAGTGAGTTGTGTTCGTGGAGACACAACACGAGACAGGATCAGGCTGAAAGTAAAAGTGAGTTGTGTTCGTGGAGACACAACACGAGACAGGATCAAGCTGAAAGCAAAAGTGAGTTGTGTTCGTGGAGACACAACACGAGACAGGATCAAGCTGAAAGCGAAAGTGAGTTGTGTTCGTGGAGACACAACACGAGACAGGATCAGACGTCGGAGCAGATGTATTTTAATGGTGTCTTCTGATGAGTGATGCTCAGTATACCACCATGCACAATTTAAGTGTGGCACGTCGCAGTGAGTCGGGTGGTGGTAGAGCACAGGGCACCTCCAAGAAGCTTCCAGTCAAAGAGGCTTGCTTTTAACACGTACACATGCACCCCCTATCACACCTTTGATGCTCCATATGACTCTGCTCCCCCCTTTTAGAAATACACAGCAAAGGATGCCGACAATCAGGGATGGGAATAGGGTGGACTGGTCACACACAAGCAGTCACACGTACTGTACCCTATGCCTTGTTAAAAACCGCCATGCAGACACTAACTTTATAAAACAACATTCTAAAGGTTCTGTTTCCTGTGCATCCTTATTTATCCTGGGTAAAGTTTTTTTTTAAACAACAGCTTTCCCCTGAAAGAAAAGAAAAACACAATCCCAGAAATGAATGTTGGTAAAAGGCCTTTGGGCGTAAGCATGCTTTTTCATGCTCTGTTCCTGATGGAAAGCTCTCCACCGCCGTTCCCCTTGTAACCCATAGCCGTCCCATAGGAGTTGGCCTGGGACAAGCCCTGTCCTCTATAATAACCACATAGAGGACCTATGAATCGCTGGCCATCTAAGGGCTCGGGGCTGTGCTGCGGTGTGCAGAAGGGACTTCCGAACCTTTTGGTTAGCCGTCTTTTGATGAAGAAAATGAAGTGATTTGACTTTTAAGACCTGCTCTGCTATTCCATCCCCCCTGCCTCGCTCGTCGCTTCAGTACTGTTCTGAGTTCAGGTGTTCTTTTTCACTCCCTCTGTCTGCTGCTACTTGAGCATATTTACTAAGACACAGCTATATGACTGGCCTGTTAATGACTGGGTAAGAAAGCTACTAGGAGCTCATTCTCTTGCTACTATCCTAATAGTGTATACTGTATATCAGACGTTGACTAGCTACATTTGAGGTGTAACAAATAAATAATAATAATTCTCAGTGCTGACTCCATCTGATTAATAGCTTGACTTGTGCTTAAGGGTAGATGAGTGCCAGGCAGTCTGACCGGAGGCTTGTTAAGGGAAACTAGACGGGTGGATTGGGCCTGCATGACACACGGGCACAGACACACCAGTCACCTATAAACTCGCCAGAGAGGGAGACCCCCAAGTCTCTCCAGTCACATTAGGAAACCACGCAACGTGTTTGCACGTGTTCTACAGATCATGCTATTCCCACCTCGCATTGGAGTTAGAGTTCTAGCGTAACGGTGTGTGTGTGTGTATGTGTGTGTGTGTGTGTCTTGCAAACAATCTGTATAACCTGCACATACCCTGGCCCTGCCTGGAGCAGGGCAAAGCCCCATGTGAGAGGCTTGTTCTGCAGCACACAGGCTGTCTCTCTCTCTTTGTCACTTTCCTCACAAGTCCTCAGACCATCATCCCCACACCTCCACACACACACTGGCGCACGCACGCGTGCACGCACACACACACACACACACACACACACACACACACACACACACACACACACACACACACACACACACACAGCCTTTTACCACAACACTATGCTAATGTGGTCTACCTCGGCAACAGATCGAAGCCATACTACCAGATCTTGGTTTTAGTGTCCACTGTAGGCTTGTACATCCCTCTCTCCCCATTGCATGGGTTGTAGAAGCCTCACAGCCTAGGGAGTCAGGGCAGACATTTCTTTACCTCAGCCTCACAGCCTAGGGAGTCAGGGCAGACATTTCTTTACCTCAGCATCACAGCCTAGAGAGTCAGGGCAGACATTTCTTTACCTCAGCCTCACAGCCTAGGGAGTCAGGGCAGACATTTCTTTACCTCAGCCTCACAGCCTAGGGAGTCAGGGCAGACATTTCTGTACCTCAGCCTCACAGCCTAGGGAGTCAGGGCAGACATTTCTTTACCTCAGCCTCACAGCCTAGGGAGTCAGGGCAGACATTTCTTTACCTCAGCCTCACAGCCTAGGGAGTCAGGGCAGACATTTCTTTACCTCAGCCTCACAGCCTAGGGAGTCAGAGCAGACATTTCTTTACCTCAGCCTCACAACCTAGGGAGTCAGGGCAGACATTTCTTTACCTCAGCCTCGCAGCCTAGGGAGTCAGGGCAGACATTTCTTTACCTCAGACAAAGGTAAACAGATTGAACAGGCCACCTGGCCGCCGCCAAGTAAGCTTGAGACGAGCGCCCTGAAACTGGAACCACTCTGCAGGGTCATGTCCCCAGCACAAATGGACCAAACGTCCATTCATCTTTAAGTACAGGACACAGAGGGAAAACAGTTTTGGTTGAAAATATCATTTTGCGGCAAGTCCCAACACCACATAAAATAATGTCATGGTTAAATACAGGCAGCTTCATATTACAGATCATTCTGATGTTAAATGTTTATTGGTGATAGGGAACACTGGTTGCTGACCATTGAAGACCTGGGACGGCATAGTTTATGGTCCACACACACACACACACACACACAGTGCACGCCACCTAGAGCACTATCGATCGCACGTGGCTCCGACACACTCTCATCGGTGTCATTCAAACCCTTTCAATTTTTAATCACCAGTTCAACACTAGATCCAGTCCCTCCATTGGGCCACACATGCACGCACGCACGCACGTGCACACACAACCACATGCACGCATACAGACACAAACACACATGCATGCACACATACAGACACACACACAAACACATGCATACAAACACACACACACATCTGCATGCACACATACAGACACACACGCATGCATACAAACACACATGCAGCACACTTACTGTAAGCAAGGGTAGACTGCACGACCAACCAGAAAGAACACACCAGGCCCACAGACAGGCTCATACAATAGAGCTCATCGCATGGCTTTTATAAAGCCCACCAACTTTCCCCCTTCGGCTTGACCTTGCTCAGTGGTATTCATTACATCATTAAGTTACCTCTTCATTAACTTTTCATTATTTATGGAGGCTTTGGGGAGGGGAGTCTTTATCAAACAGTATCTTTTGTTGAGCTCACTATGTGGAGGACAGCTCCCCCTGAGAACCAGCCCGGTATCTTTCTCTCACTGCTAACAGGAGTATCAGCCATGAGCCCTGTCATCTCATACCTTAGAAATACTGCTCTGTTCAGACTGGGGGGGGGCAGCTACTATGGCTTCCAAACAGAGGGCGTGTCCTCTACAAAATAGTCACAGGGATTCGAGCATAGCATTATAGCCAGAGCGTATGGTCATCAGTTACCCCCCCCCCCCACTCCTATATTTTCCCCCCTTCGTTTATTTCATATATTTCTATTACAATGTCAAACTGCTGCACTATAACCTCTGACTCATCCAAACATCTCTGGACAGAACACATAAACATATTTGTGTTTTTCTAGCCTTACATGAGCGCTATTCTGTTCCCGAGCGTGCGTGGCGATCTGTCATTAGCGATACATCGGGCCGAAAACACAGCCACAGATTGCGTTTAAAAAAAATAAAAAATTCTGGCCACCGACCATTTAGCATCACCAGCCAATTATAAATGGCAAATCACAATACGCAGATTATTTTTTCTTCTTTCCTCCCCTCCTAACAGCAGACCCTGGCAAGGCTCCACGGCTTCTCTTGAATAATGTGGTGATAGCCCTTTGTGCTTGGAGCTGCCCAGCCATTTGTTATTTCACACAATGAGCTGTGAGAGAGAGAGAGAGAGAGAGAGAGAGAGAGAGAGAGGGACGATTAGGGGTCTGGATGATACAGTGACCTGAACACCCCCTGTACAAAAAGAGCCCGTCCCAAATAGACTACAGTAATGCAGCTCTATACTGTAGTCAGGCTAGAGAGCTGCCTCTCAATCTCCAGACCATCTAAAGATCATTTGTCAATTACAGGAGGCTAATGCATCGGGAGGCGAGAATCCCACTGAAATAAAGGGAGGGGGAAAAGGCGAGGGGGGGGGGGATCTCTTGAGAAACGCTCACGCGCTAATAATATAACTTAAACATGCTGAGAGAGAGCATTATGCGCAAATGGAAATCAAAAAAGAAACACACAGTGTAATTTAAACTGGGGCAGGGCTGGAATGGGTTTATCTTACAAATGGTCAACTCTCTCTATCTGCTCCTTTTGAGTAAGAAGACCACAGCAATAGTATCATGGACATAGATTTGACTGTGGGTCCCTGCCCAGTCAAAAGGAGATCTATGTTTTGTGTTGAAAGGGTCAAAAAGGTGACACTGAAGCCTCGATAATGGTGGTAGAAATCCTTTCTCTGGGGGGGGGGCTATGGCAGCCAGGATATCCAACACACAGAGGTACAGTCGTTGAGGTAAATCACATCGCCACATTAGCACGCCCCCCCCCCCTGGCCTTTAAAGACATGTCCCTAGTCTGCTACATCACAAGGTACTCGGCAGGTGAAGACACCACATCTTCCACCCTGAAAAGTGAACACCGTGAAATGGAGAGAGACATTTCCAGAACACACTGCTCTCGCTATGAGATAGACGTGTCGCGGTAAATAGCGTTCAAGGTCGACCGAGCATGACTCTGAAAATAACGAAGGGGGAAAAAATATAATGTAAACTGTGTATTCCTCTTCAGCGGAGCCGGAGTTATGAAATAATGTGCAACGTTTCAAGGCTTAGCAGAAACCTCAGAGAGACAATGGATGAACGCAAACAAACAAACACACACACACACACACACACACACACACATACACCAAGGCCCAGTCAGTCTGATGTTATCTTGTAAGACTTGTGTTTCCGAGCAGCTGCATTGCTGAAAAGAGGTGTGCTGATATATTCTAATCACTTTTTTTTCTTAGCCTGGCTGATTATCGCATCAAATGGGCTGTGGCGTGATTGGTTGTTTTAACCGAGAATTGCTCAGTAGAACAGAATGTTACTGTCCTCCTTTAAGATCTCTGTGTCCCCTTCCCCACTAGCGGAATAATCACCAGAGGGGAAAAGGAAATCTAGAATAACTTTGTTTCACTTTGTTCAGTTGTTGCTTATTTGGTCCTTCTTTTAAAGAATGTTTCCTGGTTTGAGAAAGGCTGTGTAAAGGTGGACATATCTGAAATGTCTCCTGATTGTAAGTGTCAGTGTGAGGACGGAAAGAGTGGCTAGCCCAGGTATGGCCCAGCTAGTGTTAGAAGTCTCCTTAACTTAAATGACATCATTGTGTGAGAGAGATCCTATCACTCTCAGCCCCTTTCCAGCTGTCCCGCTTCATTTCCATCCCTCTCCCCTTCCACCTCCTCTTTAAGAGACAAAAGCGCTGCACACGCTCCACTCCAAGGATTACAAAACGCACACTCATTCTCTCTCAATCCCTCCCACGTCTTCCCGATTCTCCGTCATCCCAAGACATAAAGCCATCGGAATATTGGGAAAGTTGTGCCGAGTTCAGATTGGATCTGTGTAGCGATGACAGAACACATCATCCGACAGCCCCGCTAAGCTCCCTCTGAAATAGTTGTGTCTGCCGCACGGCATTACTGTCACGCTCCTCCGAGACGGAGCGCACTACTCTGCTTCTCCCCTGTTAGGCTGCACCTGCAGGGAATACACTGAGACACCTGAGGCAGGCCCCGCCGAAGAGTCCTACACTACAGCCTCCTCGGGTCACAGCGAGGCAACAGCAACCAGAGCGAGAGAGACTGAGAGAGAGAGAGAGAGATACCAAGAGAGAGAGAGACCGAGAGAGAGAGAGACTGAGAGAGAGAATGAAAGAGAGTGAGAGAGGGAGAGAGAGAGAGAGAGAGAGAGAGAGAGAGAGAGACAGACAGACAGAGAAGAGAGAGAGAGAGAGAGACAGATCGAGAGAGAGAGTGAAAGAGAGTGAGAGAGAGAGGGAGAGAGAGAGACAGAGAAGAGAGAGAGACAGAGAAGAGAGAGAGAGCGAGAGAGAGAGAGCAAAAGAGCCTTCTCAAGAGCGGGAAATTCCTCCTCATCTCATAGGCAATTGGATTAGTTAATGATAACACATCACCTCAACACTCCAGCTCCGTTCTTCATTACTGCATATCCTCCAGCTAGAGCTCATGCATCATGCATGTGGTGACTTAAGTTGCGGGTTACATATAAGTCTATGTTAGCAGACTGTCTACGTTGGCAAAATGTGCATGTACCTGTTCTGTACACTACCGGGTGTGGGATAAATCAATATGGTATTGAGTTGAACTTAACTTAGCCATGTCCTAGGACCTCACACATGCCTTACACAATCCCCTGTAATCAAAGACTGCAGCCTTAACTGTCAGAGAGGGATCCCTGCCAGAGAGAGGGCGGTAGGGGTGGATGGGGGGGAGGGGTAGACCCCCAGACCCTAGAGATGGAGTGTCACATGCGCTCCATCGCAGAGTGCCTTTATTAGCCGAGGCGTGGGTCTTACCCTCACTGTCATCTTCAAATGTGGCGAACACCTGCTCACAGGCGCGCAACACAATCACACAGAGCCTGCAAAGAATTCATTTAGAGTTGGGGTAATTGCAACAAAAATATGAAATCTGGACGCGTCACATCCATTTCTCAGGGCCCCAACTGAGAGTAATTTGAAACAGCTTCCCATCGATGGACTTTTCATCTTTTGTTTTTCTCTCTGAAAGCTGTTCAGTTTCTTTAATACCACACAGATATCCAGACGGTTATTTGCTTAAAGAGGGACAACTGACAGAAATTTTTCATGCTTCTACCCCCCCCCCCCCCCCCCCTCGTACCGCTCTCGCCTC
Source organism: Oncorhynchus nerka (assembly GCF_034236695.1). Taxonomy (NCBI): domain Eukaryota; kingdom Metazoa; phylum Chordata; class Actinopteri; order Salmoniformes; family Salmonidae; genus Oncorhynchus; species Oncorhynchus nerka. Next base: position 62,460,528 of record NC_088422.1, read on the forward strand.
AGATTCCACGTCTAAGATATACGATGGTTCTGGTGCCAGCATCTATAATATAAATTAGCGATGCAATAAGATTTGCAACGCTGCCACAATCAGCCCTGAATCCATAAGCAAACCAGCCGCCTTCTCTCACCCACCCGTGCCAGTGTTGCTTTTTACTCACATAATGATCCCTCTATCCGTCTAGCTCTGAGACTCAGGCACTGCTAATAATGCATGCCACTTTTTATATGCCATTGTGCCTGTTGATGTTCCTCATCACTGAACCCTGCATGACTGGCGTCACAATTACATGTTTGTGTGTGTGTGTGTGTGTGTGTGTGTGTGTGTGTGTGTGTGTGTGTGTGTGTGTGTGTGTGTGTGTGTGTGTGTGTGTGTGTGTGTGTGTGTGTGTGTGTGTGTATGTGTGTGTGTGTGTGTGTGTGTGTGTGTGTGTGTGTGTGTGTGTGTGTGTGTGTGTGTGTGTGTGTGTGTGTGTGTGAATGCAAATGGGCTGCATACTTTCTGTGTATGTCCACGTATGTGTGTGGTGGTGCGTTCTGATCGACATCAGTTTGAATGGTTAGGAGGGAACAGATGTCAGCGCATGTCGACTGCCAGGAAGACTGAACAAAGCCAATCACATTCATCCCTTTCCCGTCCAAATGCAGTAAAAGAGGGGGACCTGCAAAACAACCCATGGCGTTAACTGTGAGCTTGCCATCCCCTTTCCATCCCCTTCCATCCCGCACCGTGTATAAACCAGCACATGCTGCCCGCCTGCCTGGCACACAGAAGGACACGTCCATCTCATTCAGGATAAATCGCTGAAATGATTAGAGACAGTGGAGGAGTGTAGAGGCAAGACACAAAATGGCGTCGGGAATATTATCTACCCCGTGAGGACAGCGTGATCATTCATGAGATGATATCTCAAGCCACCCAGCGATGGAATCTATACCCCAAGCGGCTCTATTTTCACATATAAAAGTCATCACCTCGAATGCAAACTATGTTCTGACATAACGGCCAGCTTCTGTGCGTGTTGTTTTGATTTAAACTGCCACGTTAAGTAATGTTCCCGTGTTGAACAAAATCTGTTAACGAGAATCACTATCAACATGCACAACAGGCATACGGACGCACGGGGGGGCTTTTTCATACGCTCAGATAGGAATGTAAGCCTAATTCAGGTGACGAACAGGCATCTGCATTATTCTGGGAGACATTTTAGTCATGCAGAAAATCTAATTCCCCAGATGATAATGAAAGAGGAAACGGAGGAGGACAACAGAAGCGTACCTACACCACATGGTTTGACCTCTGACCCACACGGCACTTACTCAGACCCAGCGGGGGAAAGACACTTATTGGGGCGTCTTGAGATACCGCGTCGTCGGCTGATAATCCAATGTCCTTGGTAATCGGTTTCAGGAAAAGAAACACTGATTCTGTCCTTGATAAGGAAGGAAACGAACACGTCAGACCATTAACAGACGTTCTGTGACGGACATCTGGTGGAACGAGGATAATAACTGCTGTTCCCCCACAGCTGGAGTGGAGTTCGTTCTACTCGGTTTGACTAAGGCCCTTGACACCGGGGCTTTTTCTTGAGTCTTCCCGAAATGTTTCCCCTTGGTCAGGTTCCTGAATGCTTATCACGATATTGATTGACACCCCTCTTCTGCATCAAAGGAGACGCGCCTCTACAAAAACAAGCACTGTGCTTCATTTCGGATCAACAGCCAGCGCATCGTAAAAGACTTGGCACTCACCGTGTTATAACCCCTTACCGTACATTGGTTCGGTTTATTTGCCTGCAGATATACTGCATCTACCTGCTCTGTAGAGGCCAAATGTTTTTGGGGGATATAGACACACGGAGCTATGTACTAACCTGGAATGGAAAGAGGTTGAAAGTATAGAAGGAAAGAAAGAGAGAGAGACAGAGAGACACACACAGCAAGAGAGAGAGAGAGAGAGAGAGAGAGAGAGAGAGACAGAGAGACACACACAGCAAGAGAGAGAGAGAGAGAGAGAGAGAGACACACACAGCAAGAGAGAGAGAGAGAGAGAGAGACAGAGAGACACACATAGCAAGAGAGAGAGAGAGAGAGAGAGAGAGAGACACAAAGCGAGAGAGAGAGAGAGAGACATAGAGAGACACACACAGCGAGAGAGAGAGAGAGAGAGAGAGAGAGAGAGAGAGAGAGAGAGAGAGAGAGAGAGAGAGAGAGAGAGAGAGAGACACATAGCGAGAGAAAGAGAGAGAGAGACATAGAGAGAGACACACAGCGAGAGAGAGAGACATAGAGACACACACAGTGAGAGATGGCGAGAGAGATAGAGAGAGACATAGATAGTCACACACAGCGAGAGGGAGAGACAGAGAGACAGAGAGACACACACAGCAAGAGAGAGAGAGAGAGAGAGAGAGAGAGAGAGAGAGAGAGACAGAGACAGAGACAGAGACAGAGAGACACACACAGCAAGAGAGAGAGACAGAGAGAGACAGAGAGACACACAGCAATAGAGAGAGAGAGAGAGACATAGATAGACACACACGGAGAGAGAGAAGCTAGAAAGAGAGAGACAGAGAGACACATACAGCGAGAGAGAGAGAGAGATACATAGAGAGACACACACAGTGAGAGAGAGAGAAGTAGAGACACATACAGCGAGAGAGAGATATAGACAGACACACACAGCGAGAGAGAGAGAGAGAGAGACATAGACTGACACACACAGCGAGAGAGAGAGACATAGAGACACACACAGCGAGAGAGAGATACATAGAGACACACACAGTGAGAGAGAGAGAAAGAGAGAGAGACAGAGAGACACATACCGCGAGAGAGAGATACAGAGAGACACACACAGTGAGAGAGAGAGAAAGAGAGAGAGAGACAGAGAGACACATACAGCGAGAGAGAGATACATAGAGAGACACACACAGTGAGAGAGAGAGAAAGAGAGAGACAGAGAGACACATACAGCGAGAGAGAGATACATAGAGAGACACACACAGTGAGAGAGAGAGAGAGAGAGAGAGAGAGAGAGAGAGAGAGAGAGAGAGACATTGAGAGACACACACAGCGAGAGAGAGAGAGAGAGAGAGAGAGAGAGACACATACAGCGAGAGAGAGATACATAGAGAGACACACACAGTGAGAGAGAGAGAAAGAGACAGAGAGACACAGAGCGATACATAGAAAGACACACACAGTGAGAGACACACACAGTGAGAGAGAGAGAGAGAGAGAGAGAGAGAGAGAGAGAGACATTGAGAGACACACACAGCAAGAGAGAGAGACAGAGAGAGACAGAGAGACACACAGCAATAGAGAGAGGGAGAGAGACATAGATAGACACACACGGAGAGAGAGAAGCTAGAAAGAGAGAGACAGAGAGACACATACAGCGAGAGAGAGAGAGATACATAGAGAGACACACACAGTGAGAGAGAGAGAAGTAGAGACACATACAGCGAGAGAGAGATATAGACAGACACACACAGCGAGAGAGAGAGAGAGAGAGACATAGACTGACACACACAGCGAGAGAGAGAGACATAGAGACACACACAGCGAGAGAGAGATACATAGAGAGACACACACAGTGAGAGAGAGAGAAAGAGAGAGAGAGAGACAGAGAGACACATACCGCGAGAGAGAGATACATAGAGAGACACACACAGTGAGAGAGAGAGAAAGAGAGAGAGAGACAGAGAGACACATACAGCGAGAGAGAGATACATAGAGAGACACACACAGTGAGAGAGAGAGAAAGAGAGAGACAGAGAGACACATACAGCGAGAGAGAGATACATAGAGAGACACACAGTGAGAGAGAGAGAGAGAGAGAGAGAGAGAGAGAGAGAGAGAGAGAGAGAGAGAGACATTGAGAGACACACACAGCGAGAGAGAGAGAGAGAGAGACAGAGAGACACATACAGCGAGAGAGAGATACATAGAGAGACACACACAGTGAGAGAGAGAGAAAGAGAGAGAGAGACAGAGAGACACATAGAGCGAGAGAGAGATACATAGAAAGACACACACAGTGAGAGAGAGAGAGAGAGAGAGAGAGAGAGAGAGAGAGACATTGAGAGACACACACAGCGAGAGAGAGAGAGAGAGACATAGAGACACACACAGCAGAGAGAGAGAGAGAGAGAGAGAGACATAGAGAGACACACACAGCGAGAGAGAGAGAGAGAGAGAGAGAGACATTGAGAGACACACACAGCGAGACAGAGAGAGAGACATAGAGACACACACAGCAAGAGAGAGAGAGAGAGAGACATAGAGACACACAGCAGCAAGAGAGAGAGAGAGACATAGAGACACACACAGTGAGAGAGAGAGAGAGAGAGAGAGAGAGAGAGACACACAGCGAGAGAGAGAGAGAGAGACATAGAGACACACACAGCGAGAGAGAGAGAGAGAGAGACATAGAGACACACACAGCAAGAGAGAGAGAGAGAGACATAGAGACACACACAGTGAGAGAGAGAGAGAGAGAGAGAGAGAGAGAGAGAGAGAGAGAGAGAGACATAGAGACACACACAGCAAGAGAGAGAGAGAGAGACACACATAGAGACACACACAGTGAGAGAGAGAGAGAGAGAGAGAGAGAGAGAGAGAGAGAGAGATATAGAGAGACACACACAGTGAGAGAGAGAGAGAGAGAGAGACATTGAGAGACACACACAGCGAGAGAGAGAGAGAGACATAGAGAGACACACACAGCGAGAGAGAGAGAGAGAGACATTGAGAGACACACACAGCGAGAGAGAGAGAGAGACATAGAGAGACACATACAGCGAGAGAGAGAGAGAGAGAGATAGAGACACACACAGCGAGAGAGAGAGAGAGAGAGACATAGAGACACACACAGTGAGAGAGAGAGAAAGAGAGAGAGAGACACATACAGCGAGAGAGAGATACATAGAGAGACACACACAGTGAGAGAGAGAGAAAGAGAGAGAGAGACAGAGAGACACATACAGCGAGAGAGAGATACATAGAGAGACACACACAGTGAGAGAGAGAGAGAGAGAGAGAGAGAGAGAGAGACACATACAGCGAGAGAGAGAGAGAGAGAGACATAGAGACACACACAGCGAGAGAGAGAGAGAGAGACATAGAGACACACACAGCAAGAGAGAGAGAGAGACATAGAGACACACACAGTGAGAGAGAGAGAAAGAGAGAGAGAGACACATACAGCGAGAGAGAGATGCATAGAGAGACACACACAGTGAGAGAGAGAGAAAGAGAGAGAGAGACAGAGAGACACATACAGCGAGAGAGAGATACATAGAGAGACACACACAGTGAGAGAGAGAGAGAGAGACAGAGAGACACATACAGCGAGAGAGAGAGAGAGACATAGAGAGACACACAGCGAGAGAGAGAGAGACATAGAGACACACAGCGAGAGAGAGAGAGAGAGACATAGAGAGACACACAGCGAGAGAGAGAGAGAGAGACATAGAGAGACACACACAGCGAGAGAGAGAGAGAGAGACATAGAGACACACACAGCGAGAGAGAGAGAGAGAGAGACATAGAGAGACACACACAGCGAGAGAGAGAGAGAGAGAGAGAGAGACATTGAGAGACACACACAGCGAGAGAGAGAGAGAGAGACATAGAGACACACACAGCAAGAGAGAGAGAGAGAGAGACATAGAGACACACACAGTGAGAGAGAGAGAGAGAGAGAGAGAGAGAGAGAGAGAGAGAGAGAGAGAGAGACAGAGAGACACATACAGCGAGAGAGAGATACATAGAGAGACACACACAGTGAGAGAGAGAGAAAGAGAGAGAGAGAAAGAGAGAGAGAGACAGAGAGACACATACAGCGAGAGAGAGATACATAGAGAGACACACACAGTGAGAGAGAGAGAGAGAGAGAGAGAGAGACAGAGAGACACATACAGCGAGAGAGAGAGAGAGAGAGAGACATAGAGACACACACAGCGAGAGAGAGAGAGAGAGACATAGAGACACACAGCAAGAGAGAGAGAGAGACATAGAGACACACACAGTGAGAGAGAGAGAAAGAGAGAGAGAGACACATACAGCGAGAGAGAGATGCATAGAGAGACACACACAGTGAGAGAGAGAGAAAGAGAGAGAGAGACAGAGAGACACATACAGCGAGAGAGAGATACATAGAGAGACACACACAGTGAGAGAGAGAGAGAGAGAGACAGAGAGACACATACAGCGAGAGAGAGAGAGAGACATAGAGAGACACACAGCGAGAGAGAGAGAGAGACATAGAGACACACAGCGAGAGAGAGAGAGAGACATAGAGAGACACACAGCGAGAGAGAGAGAGAGAGAGAGACATAGAGAGACACACACAGCGAGAGAGAGAGAGAGAGACATAGAGACACACACAGCGAGAGAGAGAGAGAGAGAGACATAGAGAGACACACACAGCGAGAGAGAGAGAGAGAGAGAGAGAGACATTGAGAGACACACACAGCGAGAGAGAGAGAGAGAGACATAGAGACACACACAGCAAGAGAGAGAGAGAGAGAGAGATAGAGACACACACAGTGAGAGAGAGAGAGAGAGAGAGAGAGAGAGAGAGAGAGAGAGAGAGAGAGAGAGAGAGAGAGAGAGAGACACACAGCGAGAGAGAGAGAGACATAGAGACACACACAGCGAGAGAGAGAGAGAGACATAGAGACACACACAGCAAGAGAGAGAGAGAGAGACATAGAGACACACACAGTGAGAGAGAGAGAGAGAGAGAGAGAGAGAGAGAGAGAGAGACATAGAGACACACACAGCAAGAGAGAGAGAGAGAGAGAGAGACATAGAGACACACACAGTGAGAGAGAGAGAGAGAGAGAGATACATAGAGAGACACACACAGTGAGAGAGAGAGAGAGAGAGAGAGAGACATTGAGAGACACACACAGCGAGAGAGAGAGAGAGACATAGAGAGACACATACAGCGAGAGAGAGAGAGAGAGACATAGAGACACACACAGCGAGAGAGAGAGAGACATAGAGACACACACAGTGAGAGAGAGAGAAAGAGAGAGAGAGACACATACAGCGAGAGAGAGATACATAGAGAGACACACACAGTGAGAGAGAGAGAAAGAGAGAGAGACAGAGAGACACATACAGGGAGAGAGAGATACATAGAGAGACACACACAGTGAGAGAGAGAGAGAGAGAGAGAGAGAGACATAGAGAGACACATACAGCGAGAGAGAGAGAGAGAGACATAGAGACACACACAGCAAGAGAGAGAGAGAGAGAGAGACATAGAGACACACACAGTGAGAGAGAGAGAGAGAGAGAGAGAGAGAGAGAGACACACAGCAAGAGAGAGAGAGAGAGACATAGAGACACACACAGTGAGAGAGAGAGAGAGATACATAGAGAGACACACACAGTGAGAGAGAGAGAGAGAGAGAGAGAGAGAGAGACATTGAGAGACACACACAGCGAGAGAGAGAGAGAGAGAGAGACATAGAGAGACACACACAGCGAGAGAGAGAGAGAGAGACATTGAGAGACACACACAGAGAGAGAGAGAGAGACATAGAGAGACACATACAGCGAGAGAGAGAGAGAGACATAGAGACACACACAGCGAGAGAGAGAGAGACATAGAGACACACACAGTGAGAGAGAGAGAAAGAGAGAGAGAGACACATACAGCGAGAGAGAGATACATAGAGAGACACACACAGTGAGAGAGAGAGAAAGAGAGAGAGAGACAGAGAGACACATACAGCGAGAGAGAGAGATACATAGAGAGACACACACAGTGAGAGAGAGAGAGAGAGAGAGAGACATAGAGAGACACATACAGCGAGAGAGAGAGAGAGAGACATAGAGACACACACAGCGAGAGAGAGAGAGACATAGAGACACACACAGTGAGAGAGAGAGAGAGAGAGAGAGAGAGAGAGAGAGAGAGACATAGAGACACACACAGCAAGAGAGAGAGAGAGAGACATAGAGACACACACAGTGAGAGAGAGAGAGAGAGAGAGAGAGAGAGAGAGAGAGAGAGAGAGAGAGAGAGAGATACATAGAGAGACACACACAGTGAGAGAGAGAGAGAGAGAGACATTGAGAGACACACACAGCGAGAGAGAGAGAGAGACATAGAGAGACACACACAGCGAGAGAGAGAGAGAGAGAGAGACACACACATTGAGAGACACACACAGCGAGAGAGAGAGAGAGAGAGAGACATAGAGAGACACATACAGCGAGAGAGAGAGAGAGAGACATAGAGACACACACAGCGAGAGAGAGAGAGAGAGAGAGAGACATAGAGACACACACAGTGAGAGAGAGAGAAGAGAGAGAGAGACACATACAGCGAGAGAGAGATACATAGAGAGACACACACAGTGAGAGAGAGAGAGAAGAGAGAGAGACAGAGAGACACATACAGCGAGAGAGAGATACATAGAGAGACACACACAGTGAGAGAGAGAGAGAGAGAGAGAGAGAGACAGAGAGAGACACATACAGCGAGAGAGAGAGAGAGAGAGAGACATAGAGACACACACAGCGAGAGAGAGAGAGAGAGATAGAGACACACACAGCAAGAGAGAGAGAGAGAGACAGAGAGACACACACAGTGAGAGAGAGAGAAAGAGAGAGAGACATAGAGACACATACAGCGAGAGAGAGATGCATAGAGACACACACAGTGAGAGAGAGAGAGAGAGAGAGAGACAGAGAGACACATACAGCGAGAGAGAGATACATAGAGAGACACACACAGTGAGAGAGAGAGAGAGAGAGACAGAGAGACACATACAGCGAGAGAGAGAGAGAGAGACATAGAGAGACACACAGCGAGAGAGAGAGAGACATAGAGACACACAGCGAGAGAGAGAGAGAGACATAGAGAGACACACAGCGAGAGAGAGAGAGAGAGACATAGAGAGACACACACAGAGAGAGAGAGAGAGAGAGAGAGACACACACAGCGAGAGAGAGAGAGAGAGAGAGACATAGAGAGACACACACAGCGAGAGAGAGAGAGAGAGAGAGAGAGAGAGAGAGAGACATTGAGAGACACACACAGCGAGAGAGAGAGAGAGAGACATAGAGACACACACAGCAAGAGAGAGAGAGAGAGACATAGAGACACACACAGTGAGAGAGAGAGAGAGAGAGAGAGAGAGAGAGAGAGAGAGAGACAGAGAGACAGAGAGACACATACAGCGAGAGAGAGATACATAGAGAGACACACACAGTGAGAGAGAGAGAAAGAGAGAGAGAGACAGAGAGACACATACAGCGAGAGAGAGATACATAGAGAGACACACACAGTGAGAGAGAGAGAGAGAGAGAGAGAGACAGAGAGACACATACAGCGAGAGAGAGAGAGAGAGAGAGACATAGAGACACACACAGCGAGAGAGAGAGAGAGAGACATAGAGACACACACAGCAAGAGAGAGAGAGAGACATAGAGACACACACAGTGAGAGAGAGAGAAAGAGAGAGAGAGACACATACAGCGAGAGAGAGATGCATAGAGAGACACACACAGTGAGAGAGAGAGAAAGAGAGAGAGAGACAGAGAGACACATACAGCGAGAGAGAGATACATAGAGAGACACACACAGTGAGAGAGAGAGAGAGAGAGACAGAGAGACACATACAGCGAGAGAGAGAGAGAGACATAGAGAGACACACAGCGAGAGAGAGAGAGAGACATAGAGACACACAGCGAGAGAGAGAGAGAGACATAGAGAGACACACAGCGAGAGAGAGAGAGAGAGAGATAGAGAGACACACACAGCGAGAGAGAGAGAGAGAGAGAGACATAGAGACACACACAGCGAGAGAGAGAGAGAGAGAGACATAGAGAGACACACACAGCGAGAGAGAGAGAGAGAGAGAGAGACATTGAGAGACACACACAGCGAGAGAGAGAGAGAGACATAGAGACACACACAGCAAGAGAGAGAGAGAGAGAGAGATAGAGACACACACAGTGAGAGAGAGAGAGAGAGAGAGAGAGAGAGAGAGAGAGAGAGAGAGACACACAGCGAGAGAGAGAGAGAGAGACATAGAGACACACACAGCGAGAGAGAGAGAGAGACATAGAGACACACACAGCAAGAGAGAGAGAGAGAGACATAGAGACACACACAGTGAGAGAGAGAGAGAGAGAGAGAGAGAGAGAGAGACATAGAGACACACACAGCAAGAGAGAGAGAGAGAGACATAGAGACACACACAGTGAGAGAGAGAGAGAGAGAGAGAGAGAGAGAGGTACATAGAGAGACACACACAGTGAGAGAGAGAGAGAGAGAGAGACATTGAGAGACACACACAGCGAGAGAGAGAGAGAGACATAGAGAGACACACACAGCGAGAGAGAGAGAGAGAGACATTGAGAGACACACACAGCGAGAGAGAGAGAGAGACATAGAGAGACACATACAGCGAGAGAGAGAGAGAGAGAGACATAGAGACACACACAGCGAGAGAGAGAGAGACATAGAGACACACACAGTGAGAGAGAGAGAAAGAGAGAGAGAGACACATACAGCGAGAGAGAGATACATAGAGAGACACACACAGTGAGAGAGAGAGAAAGAGAGAGAGACAGAGAGACACATACAGGGAGAGAGAGATACATAGAGAGACACACACAGTGAGAGAGAGAGAGAGAGAGAGAGAGAGACATAGAGAGACACATACAGCGAGAGAGAGAGAGAGAGACATAGAGACACACACAGCAAGAGAGAGAGAGAGAGAGACATAGAGACACACACAGTGAGAGAGAGAGAGAGAGAGAGAGAGAGAGACATAGAGACACACACAGCAAGAGAGAGAGAGAGAGACATAGAGACACACACAGTGAGAGAGAGAGAGAGATACATAGAGAGACACACACAGTGAGAGAGAGAGAGAGAGAGAGAGAGAGAGAGACATTGAGAGACACACACAGCGAGAGAGAGAGAGAGAGACATAGAGAGACACACACAGCGAGAGAGAGAGAGACATTGAGAGACACACACAGCGAGAGAGAGAGACATAGAGAGACACATACAGCGAGAGAGAGAGAGAGACATAGAGACACACACAGCGAGAGAGAGAGAGACATAGAGACACACACAGTGAGAGAGAGAGAAAGAGAGAGAGAGACACATACAGCGAGAGAGAGATACATAGAGAGACACACACAGTGAGAGAGAGAGAAAGAGAGAGAGAGACAGAGAGACACATACAGCGAGAGAGAGAGATACATAGAGAGACACACACAGTGAGAGAGAGAGAGAGAGAGAGAGACATAGAGAGACACATACAGCGAGAGAGAGAGAGAGAGACATAGAGACACACACAGCGAGAGAGAGAGAGACATAGAGACACACACAGCAAGAGAGAGAGACATAGAGACACACACAGTGAGAGAGAGAGAAAGAGAGAGACACATACAGCGAGAGAGAGATACATAGAGAGACACACACAGTGAGAGAGAGAGAAAGAGAGAGAGAGACAGAGAGACACATACAGCGAGAGAGAGATACATAGAGAGACACACACAGTGAGAGAGAGAGAGAGAGAGACAGAGAGACACATACAGCGAGAGAGAGAGAGAGACATAGAGAGACACACAGCGAGAGAGAGAGAGTTAGAGAGAGAGAGAGACATAGAGACGCACAGCGAGAGAGAGAGAGAGAGACATAGAGAGACACACACAGCGAGAAAGAGAGAGACATATAGAGAGCCACACAGCGAGAGAAAGAGAGAGAGACATAGAGAGACACATAGCGAGAGAGAGAGAGAGAGAGAGAGAGAGAGCGTGACAACAAAGCATCATGGGAGCTGTGCTCACAGACGTGCGCATGGCAATACGTCTGCTCTGGTTTTTTCTGTCCTTTCTTCCCAGACCCTAGCCCGGTGTCGACAACTGCGTCTCAAATGTGATCGGCGTAGCAGTCCAAGATGGACATGGGGTTAAAGTGACTGGCAAGAGTATCAACTCTCAGAGCCACCTCCCAGTTTTGAGATGAGCTCTGTCATGTCGACTGTCGCCGATCCAATGGAGCATGTTTGTCGTGACACACAGACGAGGATGGATGACAAAACACCACTCGCAACAGACGCCTCGAAGTAACAGATTGCTTGAGACCGGCCCTTCAATGGTTCTTTATTTCTCTCTTTTTATGCTGGTGTGTGTGTGTGTGTGTGTGTGTGTGTGTGTGTGTGTGTTTTGTGGTGAGAACTATAACGGGCAAATGTTCTCCTCGTGCAGAGCGAGGTAACCCATAGCGTCACGTGACTGTCATAGGGAGTGAGTGACAGAGCCTTGGAGATGTGGCGTGGAGAATCCGGTGACCTTTCCCCCCTCGGCTGCATTGTAAACCACACTCCATTTCCCATAATACTTTAACAGCCTGTGAGTGGTGTGCAACCCCGAGGTTAAAGAGCAATCTGTAACCAATTAACCATTTGACTAGCAAAGCCTGCATACCGTGAATGGGAGGAATGCACAGAGCAGTGGAAAACCTCTGACTGGATGCAGGCACTGGAAGGGGGAGGAGTGTTGGTGGTTGGCGACAAATGACAACTGAGGGAGGAGTTACGTGGGAAGGGGGAGCGGGTGACAACGGGATCCAACACCGACGACACTACCTGGTGAAACCATCAAACCTGACCACGATTTAGGGCTCTTGTGGTGTGGCCCTGGTAATCAGTCCCAGGCATGGCGCACGACGTCCCCCCTCTGCCCCTCCACTCCGCCTCCCTCCAACAGGAGGGAGATATATAAAGGGGAGAGAGAGAGAGAGAGAGAGAGAGAGAGAGATGAGGGCGAGAGGGGAAACAGAGAAAGGGAGCAGAAAGAGCGACAAAAGGAGAGGACTCTTCAGGTCCATCCTCTCCATCCATCATCGGCGTGTCTGCAGCGGGATCAGGGCCGTGTAATGAGCCGTGGGCCCCCTTACACGTGTTGACGCACCGCAAAATAAGATCCATTTGCCTACACGGCCGCTAGCGACTGGAGGGGAACGCACCCGTTACGGCCCGCTGCCCCCTCCCCCGCCCCTCTTGGAGGTGAACCCCCCCCAAAAAAAGAACACGGAGCTCTGTCTGCTCTGCCTCTGTGGTCAGCCCATCTGTCTCTGGGGAGGGAGGGGGGCAGTCAGAGGAGGAGGAGGAGGAGAGGGGTGGTCCTCTTACACAGACAGAGAGAAGCAATTGAGCTCCAGCGTTACATGACTTCAAGGCATCGCTGTCAAGGGGACTGAGAGAGTCAAGGAAGTAACCCTGTAAATGTTGCACTTGACTGTGCGGTTCGACTGGACAGAATGTGACTTCCATCAATAGAACATTATAGACTATTCTGGTTGATTTGCGTGGATATAACTAGAAACTGAGCTATTTTCTCTTCGTTTGTCGATCCTGTCCACTGTCCAGCCATTTTCACACCACCCTAAAGAACTAACGATGCATTTAAAGGGAGAATTAGCAGAAGAGCAGAGGGGAAATGGCCTTTTCACAAGTGTACATCTGGCCAGAGAGCTCAGCACACAGCCCTGCGTCATACTGTTAATACTGTACCAACGTTGACATATGCATTGTAAAAGACAACTAACTAAGTGTCCTCAGAAAACCAGAGAAAGAGAGAGAACGAGCGAGAGAGAAAGGACAGAGAGATAGATAGAGCGATACAGAGAAAGAGAGAGATAGAGAGAAAGGACAGAGAGATAGATAGAGCGATACAGAGAAAGAGAGAGAAAGAGAGATGAGAGAAAGGACAGAGAGATAGATAGAGCGATACAGAGAAAGAGAGATAGAGAGAAAGGACAGAGAGATAGATAGAGCGATACAGAGAAAGAGAGAGAAAGAGAGATGAGAGAAAGGACAGAGAGATAGATAGAGCGATACAGAGAAAGAGAGAGAAAGAGAGATGAGAGAAAGGACAGAGAGATAGATAGAGCGATACAGAGAAAGAGAGATAGAGAGAAAGGACAGAGAGAGAAAGAGAGATAGAGAGATAGAAAGGACAGAGAGAAAGATAGAGAGATAGAAAGGATAGAAAGGACAGAGAGAGAGAGATAGAGAGAAAGTACAGAGAGAGAGATAGAGAGATAGAAAGGACAGAGAGAGACAGAGAGATAGAGAGAAAGTACAGAGAGAGAGATAGAGAGATAGAAAGGACAGAGAGAGAGGTAGAGAGTAGCGGTCGACCGACTCGTAATGACCGATTAATTAGGGCCGATTTCAAGTTTTCATAACAATCGGAAATCGGTATTTATGGTCACCGATTTGGCCAATTTTTTATTATTATTTTTTTTAAACCTTTATTTAACTAGGCAAGTCAGTTAAGAACACATTCTTATTTTCAATGACGGCCAAGGAACGGTGGGTTAACTGCCTTGTTCAGGGGCAGAACGACCAGTTTTTACCTTGTCAGCTCCGGGATTCAATCTTGCAACCTGCCTCTCATTGCACTCCACGAGGAGACTGCCTGTTATGCGAATGCAGTAGAAGCCAAGGTAAGTTGCTAGCTAGCATTAGACTTATCTTATAAAAAACAATCAATCAATCATAATCACTAGTTAACTACACATGGTTGATGATATTACTAGTTTATCTAGCATGTCCTACGTTGCATATAATCGATGCAACGCAGGGGGATGATTTAACAAAAGCTCATTTGCGAAAAAAGCACAATCGTTGCACGATTGTACCTAACCATAAACACCAATGCCTTTCTTAAAATCAATACACAGAAGTATATATTTTTAAACCTGCATATTTAGCTAAAATAAATCCAGGTTAGCAGGCAATATTAACCAGGTGAAATTGTGTCACTTCTCTTGCGTTCATTGCACGCAGAGTCAGAGTATATGCAACAGTTTGGGCCGCCTGGCTCATTGCGAACTAATTTGCCAGAATTTTACGTAATTATGACATAACATTGAAGGTTGTACAATGTAACAGGAATATTTAGACTTATGGATGCCACCCATTGGTGAAAATACCGAACGGTTCCGTATTTCACTGAAATAATAAACGTTTTGTTTTCAAAATTATAGTTTCCGGATTCTACCATATTAATGACCAAAGGCTCGTATTTCTGTGTGTTATTATGTTATAATTAAGTCTATGATTTGATATTTGATAGAGCAGTCTGACTGAGCGATGGTAGGCAGCAGCAGGCTCGTAAGCATTCATTCAAACAGCACTTTCGTGCGTTTTGCCAGCAGCTCTTCACAAGCACAGCGCTGTTTATGACCAAGCCTATCAACTCCCGAGATTAGGCTGGTGTAACCGATGTGAAATGGCTAGCTAGTTAGCGGGGTGCGGGGTAATAGCGCTTAAAACGTCACTTGTGCAGAGACTTGGAGTGGTTGTTCCCCTTGCCGCGGCTTTTGTGGAGCGATGGGTAACGCTGCTTCGAGGGTGGCTGTTGTCGATGTGTTCATGGTTCGAGCCCAGGTAGGGGCGAGGAGAGGGACGGAAGCTATACTGTTACACTGGCAATACTAAAGTGCCTATAAGAACATCCAATAGTCAAAGGTATATGAAATACAAATGGTAGAGAGAGAAATAGTCCTATAAATACTATATTAACCACAATCTAAAACCTCTAACCTTGGAATATTGAAGTCTCATGTTAAAAGGAACCACCAACTTCCATATGTTCTCATGTTCTGAGCAAAGAACTTAAACGTTAGCTTTTTTACATGGCACATATTGCACTTTTACTTTCTTCTCCAACACTTTGTTTTTGCATTATTTAAACCAAATTGAACATGTTTCATTATTTATTTGAGGCTAAATTGATTTTTATTGATGTATTATATTAAGTTAAAATAAGTGTTCATTCAGTATTTCTGTAATTGTCACTATTACAAATAAATAAAACTAATCGGCCGATTAATCGGTATCGGCTTTTTTTGGTCCTCCAATAATCGGTATCGGCATTGAAAAATCATAATAGAGAGAGAGAAAGAGAGATAGAGAGAAAGGACAGAGAGAGAGAAAGAGTGATAGAGAGAGAGAAAGGACAGAGAGGGAGAAAGAGAGATAGAGAGAAAGGACAGAGATTGAGAAAGAGTGATAGAGAGAGAGAAAGGACAGAGAGAGAGAAAGAGTGATAGAGAGAGAGAAAGGACAGAGAGAGAGAAAGAGTGATAGAGAGAGAGAAAGAGCGATAGAGAGAAAGGACAGAGAGAGAGAAAGAGTGATAGAGAGAGAGGAAGAGCAATAGAGAGAAAGGACAGAGAGAAAGAAAGAGTGATAGAGAGAGAGAAAGGACAGAGAGAGAGAAAGAGTGATAGAGAGAGAGAAAGAGCGATAGAGAGAAAGGACAGAGAGAGAGAAAGAGTGATAGAGAGAAAGGACAGAGAGAGAGAAAGAGTGATAGAGAGAGAGAAAGAGAGATAGAGAGAAAGGACAGAGAGAGAGAAAGAGTGATAGAGAGAAAGGACAGAGAGAGAGAATAGAGTGAGAAAGGACAGAAAGAGAGAAAGAGTGATAGAGAGAGAGGAAGAGCAATAGAGAGAAAGGACAGAGAGAAAGAAAGAGCGAGAGAGAGAGAAAGGACAGAGAGAGAGAGCGAGAGAGAAAGGACAGCGAGATAGATAGAGCGATAGAGAGAAAGGACAGTGAGACAGAGAGAGAGAGAGAGAGAGAGAGAGAGAGAGAGAGAGTTAGAGAGCTGTGCTGTTGGGGCGAAAGAGAATGCGACTAATAATGAGACATCTATTTTACCCACCAGCCCTCTGTGTGCAGCGCCTCGATGATACGCCTGTTTTCCTCCGGCCCCCATTATCAGTGCACTTGAACCCGGGATAACAACGCGTTCATAGAGATTGAGAAGTGCCGGGGCCTTAATTGTATGTATTTAGTCACGCAAACCGAGGCAATGGCATGAGAATGGCTAGTTAGCCAATGACATCATTTAGCTTCAGAGTTGACTCAATGGGGCTGTGGCAAATGTGCACTGTTGCCACGTCCGCCCATCCAGGCACTGCTCTCACTATCCAGAACTATCTGTCTCATATCTACCGTGTATTACAGGACATATTTGGTGTTCTCTGAACCAGTAGGTCTCCCAAGATCACTCCGGTGGAGTCTCTGTCTTCACTGTAAACACCTTCTTCTCTAAAGAGAATATGCGAGTTGTGTC
>NC_088422.1:62482665-62510165 GCF_034236695.1 Oncorhynchus nerka
TAGATCTCTGCAGTTCATCCAGAGTGATCATGGGCCTCTTGGCTGCATCTCTGATCAGTCTTCTCCTTGTATGAGCTGAAAGTTTAGAGGGACGGCCAGGTCTTGGTAGATTTGCAGTGGTCTGATACTCCTTCCATTTCAATATTATCGCTTGCACAGTGCTCCTTGGGATGTTTAAAGCTTGGGAAATCTTTTTGTATCCAAATCCGGCTTTAAACTTCTTCACAACAGTATCTCGGACCTGCCTGGTGTGTTCCTTGTTCTTCATGATGCTGTCTGCGCTTTTAACGGACCTCTGAGACTATCACAGTGCAGGTGCATTTATACGGAGACTTGATTACACACAGGTGGATTGTATTTATCATCATTAGTCATTTAGGTCAACATTGGATCATTCAGAGATCCTCACTGAACTTCTGGAGAGAGTTTGCTGCACTGAAAGAAAAGGGGCTGAATAATTTTGCACGCCCAATTTTTCAGTTTTTGATTTGTTAAAAAAGTTTGAAATATCCAATAAATGTCGTTCCACTTCATGATTGTGTCCCACTTGTTGTTGATTCTTCACAAAAAAATACAGTTTCATATCTTTATGTTTGAAGCCTGAAATGTGGCAAAAGGTCGCAAAGTTCAAGGGGGCCGAATACTTTCGCAAGGCACTGTATATACAGTATATACATATATACAGTATATACAGTATATACAGTATGTATTTTTTTTACACACCCAGTGCAGTTAGTTGGTGTAACGAGCACACGGCGTGTAGATCAGGCCACCCCTGCCAGCCACTGAGCCAGCCAGTCGCACCACTGTCGCTAATCACGCAACCAAAAAAACGAATGGCGTGTCTGCGTTGGTAATTCCAAATTGCATTTGACTACCTCAGCCTAGATTTATGATACACATATAAATATAGTATTTCTGGACAGGTGGATTAATGGGTCTCCTCAAAGGGCTTCTTTATAGGTCAGTGCCTGCAACGTTGTCTCAGCAACGCTACTGTAATCCCCCCCAAAAAAAATCGCCTCATCTGCGCCTCAATTCATTACAGCACAGACGGAGAGGAACACAGAAGGGGTAAGAGCACAGTGCTGTGAAAATGATGCCTCTAGTGAGTAATGGAGAGACTTAGACATGGGCCTCCATCACATGCTGTATCTGATCTACTTCCACTGTGAACACGCACGCACAAGTCACTCTACGCGTTAATGTGTGTAAATCTGTGTCATCGTGTGAATTTATGGATTTCTGTAAGTGGGTGGGTATGTAGTAGTATGAAATTGCATTAGTAGCTCCTGTATTCGTTCAACGTACAGCGTGAGTGGGATTTTGAAATTGGGATGTTCTGAATTTGTAGAATTGGGGACAAGGCAGCCTTGGACAGGGGCATGACACAGACTTATCTTAAACCTAATTAGATCATGATAATAGCTTTAGGGCCTCGGTGATGAATGGCTGGCCTGTGGATCGGAACTCTTTCTTCCGCACGGTGGTTCAGCCTTAGATTTGCAAAGCAGACAGAGCCTGAATGTTAGTACGGTAAGATTTGTGTCAGTTTACAAGTAAAGGTTTTGTGTGGGTCTAGCAATGATCTCATCATTTACCCGTTGTTTTTGTGTTGGCACGTCTGTTGGCATTTCATCTGCCCTCTGCAAAGTGCACACCACCCGTACCAGTATGGTCTCCCGTGCCATCAGAGATTCCATGAACACCCTGAAACCCTGGAGGGTAAACCCGATTCACTGTGTGTTAGTGATGGGTCATTCTGACGTTTCATTCTCCTTTAAAGCCATGGCTTCTCTTCTGAGCCTCCGTCCTGTAGCGCTAGTCAGCCAGCCCGACGTATTTCCAACCCTCCCTCGCCTTGCTTTCCCAACCGCCATCCACGTTCCACGTTCCACTCTTCTGGTTTTTTTGACATTCCTCTTGGGGGGAAACTTTTCCCCTCAGTGTCAGCTGGGTCATGACGAGTTAATGTTGCTAGGCGACATCTATCTTTTTCCAACACCTTGAGGGCATCTTTTAAATGGAGGAATTTGGTCATTATGTGACATTAACCTCATTAGAAAACAGTCTTTAACTGCTCGGAGATTAAATTGATTTACAGCTGCCATTTCCAGTACTGCTCTCGATCAATTGTTAAACTATCCTTTTTATGGCCCAGACTCCGCTGTGTGCCTTTTCTCTCCCTCCCGCTCCTTGTATTAATGCCAGGTATGTATTCCAATAAAGGAGGTGGGAAACCTTTTTTTATGCCACTGTGGTGTAATGTGAAAAATCCCCTACATAAGTGAGCCTCTCCCAGGCGCTCACAATAGAGCAATATGATCTGGCTGAGACAGGCGTGTTGGCGCGGTGAATCCATCCGCTCCGTTTGTGTGGCTAAATGTCATCGCTGCGCCTCTCTGCTCCTGACAGCTCAGGTTTATGTGGCCGTTTAAGCCCAACCCGCACGCTGTAGTTCTTTGACAAATCAATAACCCTACTATTTCTGTGCACCATCCGGACCCTCCATCTGGGAGAATTGACCTGCGTGGATGGAGTGATACCGCACCCCCTTCCATCCCGCCATCCTTTCACCGCACTTTTGACACATTTATAAAATGGGTCCTTTTTTTCTGTCTCAATTGGCCACAGTGTTGATCGTGAGGAATATGGCGCAGGTCACATGGTAGCATCGAGGGGGAGACTGGAGCTAGGAGTCGGGTGGCTGCTATCGCTCACTGGCGCCCCACAAAATCCCCGGAACTTTCCAGCAACGCATTTATTAGAGTGAATGAGTCCGTTCTAAAGAATGGCATTACAAAATAATGTGATCGCTAAATTATTTAAGGATTTTTTTGCCATAATGCTTCACTTTATAACCACAGAACTATGTACACCCTCTCTCTCACACACACACACACACACACACACACACACACACTGAATTATAGCACATCCATTTAATGTCCTCGTCCAAATTTAGAAAAGGAAAAGATGAGAGAAGGTGGGTGGGTGGTGCAGAGAAGGTGGGGGGTGGTGCAGAGAAGTTGAGGGGTGGTGCAGAGAAGGTGGGGGTGGTGCAGAGAAGGTGGGGGTGGTGCAGAGAAGGTGGGGGTGGTGCAGAGAAGTCGGGGGTGGTGCAGAGAAGGTGGGGGTGGTGCAGAAAAGGTGGGGGTTGGTGCAGAGAAGTCGAGGGGTGGTGTAGAGAAGGTGGGGGTGGTGCAGAGAAGTCGGGGGGGTGGTGCAGAGAAGGTGGGGGGTGGTGCAGAGAAGGCGGGGGGTGGTGTAGAGAAGGTGGGGGGTGGTGCAGAGAAGGTGGGGGGGGTGCAGAGAAGGTGGGGGTGGTGCAGAGAAGTCGGGGTGGTGCAGAGAAGTGGGGGGAGGTGCAGAGAAGGTGGAGGGGTGGTGCAGAGAAGGTGGGGGGTGGTGTAGAGAAGGTGGGGGGTGGTGCAGAGAAGGTGGGGGGTGGTGCAGAGAAGGTGGGGGGTGGTGCAGAGAAGGTGGGGGTGGTGCAGAGAAGGTGGGGGTGGTGCAGAGAAGGTGGGGGGTGGTGCAGAGAAGGTGGGGGGTGGTGCAGAGAAGGTGGGGGGTGCAGAGAAGGGGGGGTGGTGCAGAGAAGTCGGGGTGGTGCAGAGAAGGGGGGTGCAGAGAAGGTGGGGGGTGGGAGAGAAGGTGGGGGGTGGTGGAGAGAAGGTGGGGGTGGTGCAGAGAATGTGGGGTGGTGGTGCAGAGAAGGTGGGGGGTGGTGCAGAGAAGGTGGGGGGTGTGCAGAGAAGGTGGGGGTGGTGTAGAGAAGGTGGGTGGTGGTGCAGAGAAGGTGGGGGGGGCGGTGCAGAGAAGGTGGGGGGGGTGCAGAGAAGGTGGGGGGTGGTGCAGAGAAGGTGGGGGGTGGTGCAAGAGAATGTGGGGTGGTGGTGCAGAGAAGGTGGGGGGTGGTGAGAGGTGGGGGGTGGTGCAGAGAAGGTGGGGGGTGGTGAGAAGGTGGGTGGTGGTGCAGAGAAGGTGGGGGGTGGTGCAGAGAAGGTGGGGGGAGTGGTGTAGAGAAGGTGGGTGGTGTAGAGAAGGTGGGTGGTGGTGTAGAGAAGGTGGGGGGTGGTGTAGAGAAGGTGGGGGGTGGTGCAGAGAAGGTGGGGGGGTGGTGTAGAGAAGGTGGGGGGGGCGGTGCAGAGAAGGTGGGGGTGGTGTAGAGAAGGTGGGGTGGTGTAGAAAAGGTGGGGGGTGGTGGTGTAGAGAAGGTGGGGGGTGGTGCAGAGAAGGTGGGGGGTGCAGAGAAGGTGGGGGTGGTGTAGAGAAGGTGGGGGGTGGTGCAGAGAAGGTGGGGGGGTGGTGTGGTGAGAAGGTGGGGGGTGGTGTAGAGAAGGTGGGGGGTGGTGCAGAGAAGGTGGGGGGGCGGTGCAGAGAAGGTGGAGGGGTGCAGAGAAGGTGTTGGGGGTGGTGCAGAGAAGGTGGTGGAGAAGGTGTGGGGGCGGTGCAGAGAAGGTGTTGGGTGGCGGTGCAGAGAAGGTGTTGGGGGCGGTGCTGTGAAGGTGTTGGGGGCGGTGCAGAGAAGGTGTTGGGGGCGGTGCAGAGAAGGTGTTGGGGGTGGTACTGTGAAGGTGTTGGGGGCGGTGCAGAGAAGGTGTTGGGGGCGGTGCTGTGAAGGTGTTGGGGGCGGTGCTAACTCCATCATGCGACTACATTTAGGTGTCAGGCTCCTCTAGCCATCCTGACTTTAATATAAATAGATATAAATCAACATGCTGGGCACTGTGTTTTACCCGCTATCAACATATGAGCGCTACATTTTCACCCACACATCCTCAACATACGTAAGGGGTGACGGTGAAGGCATTTTCTGCGGCCGGGTTAGAAATAGCTGCTAGGTGAACTAACCTTGGTGTGGCATGCCAGGGGCCCCACCTCCAGAGTGTCCACTGCTGCCCTGCCACTCTCCCCCTGTGACCTGCCTCCTGGCTGGGTTGCTGCAGTCCTGTATGCCACCACCACCACCACCCAGGCACAGCTCAGGGCTGCTGCCACACACAGCCCCTCTAGTCAGATCCTCTGGTGCCTAATTAGGGAGGAGGGACGGCGGAATGGAGGGATGGAGGGAAGGAGAGCCAGCTTGGACTTTAAGAGACTAACCCACCTCTGCCATAACGGAGCACTTATGGGATTAAAGGGGCATTAGCGTTGATATGCCCATGTAGGCCGTCTGTATATTTATATAGGGCCAGATGATGCAAACTGAGAGGCAGCCACGACAACTGTTGTCTGTGCACTCATCATTATCATAATCACCTTCATCATCATCATGTTCATCATCATCACCCCACACAGATTGCATCATGGGAATAACTGTGTGGTGCCACCAGACGTGTGGGGCTTATTCCATGTGAGTGACACTCTTTCTCCGCTCTCTCTCTCTCTCTCTCTCTCTGTACCCCTCTCTGTCTACCCCTCTCTGTCTACCCCTCTCTGTCTACCCCCTCTCTGTCTACCCCTCTCTGTCTACCCCTCTCTGTCTACCCCTCTCTCTCTACCCCTCTCTGTCTACCCCTCTCTGTCTACCCCCTCTCTACCCCTCTCTACCCCCTCTGTCTACCCCCTCTCTGTCTACCCCTCTCTGTCTACCCCTCTCCGCTCTCTCTCTCTCTCTCTACCCCTCTCTGTCTACCCCTCTCTGTCTACCCCCTCTCTCTCTACCCCTCTCTGTCTACCCCTCTCTGTCTACCCCTCTCTGTCTACCCCTCTCTCTACCCCTCTCTGTCTACCCCTCTCTGTCTACCCTCTCTCTCTACCCCTCTCTGTCTACCCCTCTCTGTCTACCCCTCTCTGTCTACCCCTCTCTGTCTACCCCCTCTCTGTCTACCCCCTCTCTCTCTACCCCTCTCTGTCTACCCCTCTCTGTCTACCCCTCTCTGTCTACCCCCTCTCCTTCCCTCACACTCGCTCTCTCTCCCTCTCTTAACCCCTCTCTCCCCCCTCTCTAAATGCCTGACTCACTCCAGAGTCTCAGACAGACTGTGACGCTCTGCTTAGCTCTGGTCTGGTCTACTCTGAGTCCTGGAAGGAAATTGCTGAGCCTCCAACCCCCCCCTCTTCTCTCACCCCCTCCTGGAGGATTTCCCCTATTAAGAGGGAGAGACGATGTGAAGGACCTAGAGGAAGAAAAGGTGAGTCTACTGTACGGTAATAACCCCAGCACACAATCGCTCCTCTTCTCTCACCCCCTCCTGGAGGATTTCCCCTATTAAGAGGGAGAGACAATGTGAAGGACCTAGAGGAGGAAAAGGTGAGTCTACTGTACGGTAATAACCCCAGCACACAATCCCTCCTCTTCTCTGTTATCTATCTTTCTGAATCTCTCCATTGACTGATCCATTTATGGGGATTTTTTTTTTTTAAAGGTACTTTTCAACTGTAACCTTCCAGTCTTGGTCCCGGAGAGAACATTTCATTCATGCACATACAACATGCAGAAAATATTCATCACACGGAGTGCATATTAAAGTCGGTATATAACATTGTGACAGTATGTTATTTACAACCTACAAGCTTTTTTTCTCCTGAAATGTAATCAGACATTAGTAAATATGCTGACTCAGAAAGGCTCGTTTTCGCCAACTGTTTCTTGGTTTACTCTCCGCTTATTTACGTGCGTCCTACTAAACAAAGGCCTCCCAGCAAAACAAAGAAGGACAGTGTTAAACGTTGCCGAGTGTTTGATCTTGACATGTCTAAAGTGACCACAGCTATCCCAACTACAGAGGGCTGGACGAGTGTTGTGGCAAATGCTGTGTGTGCCATGCTGCGCTATACTAAAACTCTGTCCCATATCGTTTGGCTTTGAAACGGTTTCATTTCGATTGTCTCTGCTTGGAGACGGACACTTGAGACAAAGAAAAGGAATACAAAAAAAAAAAGCTCAAATACACATTATCCTTAAATGGAGTCGGATCAATTCTGGAACAAAGCATTTGAGAAGGGAAAAATACATATGTGGGGGGGGGGGACTGTCTTTTGATGTAAAGTGTTGACAGCTGTGCTTGGTTCTGGGAGTGCGGGGGTCGGAGTGTGGTTTGACTCCGGGGTCAGGTGCCCCCCCCCTCCCCCACTGCCCGCCACAGCTGCCCCTTGCTAAATGGAAACGAGATGTGATATTGTTCTGTTCTAGTCATCACGGCCATCTGATGTCAATTTCACACAGTGGTGGGACCCTCCACAAGCTGGTCCATACCACCAACCACACTAGTAATAAACAAAACAAAGATAGGAACACACACACACCCTTCCTCTCTGTGTCTCGCTGTCTCTCTCTCTCTCTCTCTCTCTGTCCTCTACCTCTTCCTTTCTCTCTGTTACAGTCTCCCGATCTATCTCTCTCTCCCTCCCCTCTATCCACACTGGGATAAGTCATGAGGAAATTGATGCCCATGTTTCGTGCGACCACCTGTTCATTCTGGATACAAGTCTAAGAACCCAGTAAGGGTTAACCCTCTTTGGGGAGCGAGTGGGGGAGGTTGTTGGCACCCCAGTCAGAAACGTGCCCCCACGAGTGGCAGGCTGGCTCAGAACGTCCGGCTTGTTGGGACGGGAGCCCACTCCTGGACCGCTCCACATCTCCCCCCAAATCCTCCAGTCACTCCAAAGGGAGTCAGCATGCTGCCCCTCCATTACCCCCCCCCCCCCTTCGCCCCTATCTTATCCCAACTAGGCCATCATTGTCTCGGTCAATTTATATGAATCTATCTACGTTTGGAAGGACTCTTACTGTATGAAACCACAATGTTCTCGATGGCTGCATGATCACCAACACGGGTAGACTATTATTTGTGAAAAACAAAATAAATATAACATTTAATATGATATCACATTTCATTTCTATTCGTTGAACCCATTGGCCGTAGGTGTGATGACTGAACGTGATGTCTGGAACCACCCGGCAAACAGTGTGCATCTGAAATGACAATCGATGGCGGTGCACTTGAAGCCCACAAGTCCGAACACAAGCCACTAGCGAACAATGGAGGCGGGGAAGCGGCGCTGTGTTACCTGTAAGCGTGAGAAGACTCAACAGCATGTCCAAATCACCTCACGCCACCTCCATCTTGCCACTACTCATCAAACTCACACAAAGTCATAGGACCGAAAAATAGGAAACCATTCTCACTTAAAAAAACGCCATAATCATCTTCTGAGAGAAAATAGCGATCTTCTCTTTCAACTGAAAAAGGACAAATATTTTAAGAGGCAATGAATTTTGGTGGAGCTGAATAGGATGTTGGTACATGTTTTACTAAAGGAAATATAATGGCATACTATTATTAGATCACATTAATCATGACTGTGCCAAAGGCACTGACAGCAGCACTGAAAAGGATTGAACATGTTGGTAATGGATATAAATTACCCATTGTGTGATAAAAGGATTTCTTCACTAAGAAGGTAGGGATAAAACAGAAATCTTCTGAATGCGTGTGTATAAAATATTGAATAATACAGGTTATCGGAGTGGGATTAACATTTTAAGGGAATCAGATAGTAATAGTGCCAGAACGAAAAGTGGATTAAATCCATCCGGTTAGAGAGGAGAGAGTGGCGAGGTAGGAGAGTTGTTTTGACAGAGGTCTGTCAGTTGGCACGGCGATAATGAGTCACATCTCTCTTATACGGTTATTTATTGCCCGACTTGGCTCGCAAACAAAAGATCAATAATTTGGAGCAAATCTAATGTTGTCCCTGGCGCTAATGTGGTCATCCATCACATCTGCCATCTTTATGTGGGAGATGGACTGAATTTGTGTTCATTTGAGATCAAATGCAATTATAGCATATAGCTTTAATAACATCTGAGCCCCCCTGTGAATATGTGTGGGTTTTTGATCATGTGTATGCATATACAGTAGGCTTGTGAGATGTGTTACATATGTGTAAATTATAATATATTTACTGACATAAGACGGGTTCGAAACATTTTGTCCACATCAATCTTCATTTCGTTCCACAGTCCCACATTTTGAAATATGAAGTGTGTCAACAGTCCATCCCCCACAAGACGGCAAGCACACAAACATCCCTTCACACAAATACACACGCAGCACGGCCAGTCCCCCATTGAGACAACACAGAGCTAGTGAGGAGATCCCTCACTGACAACAAGCCCTGGGTGAGCCAGCCTAAGTCCACCTGGGCTCTGTCTGACTGTCAGCCTCTCAGAGTGAGGTATGAGTCTGGCGAATGACAGACAGAGGTCATCTGTCACAGAGGATCCCTCCTGCCTAGGTGTTGCCCCACGGTAGGCACACCTCCGGAGAGGGGCAGGACCCTCGCAGGTAGACTAATAAGCCCAGGCAGAAGACACAGGAAGAGGCCCCACAGAGCCCCATAGCACCTCCTCACACGACATCCCTCTCCCACAGTCACAGGCGCAGGACACTAACCTGACAACCTGCACTGCGCTTGATGTCTGGTGTACACCACGAGCCAAATAGAAGCCATTTAAACTGGTACAGTCCTTAAAAAAAATACATCAATTCAAATTGTAGATAGGTGTTGGTTTTGAAATGAATGGGGAATATGGAAATGTCAGTTGGGTCCAATTTCTCAGTCTCACCTCTAAGTGGAATAAAAGAAATACAGTAAGCATGTTCCTCACCTAACGTGTTTTCTTTGGGTCTTCTAATTGACATCCGTAGATCACTGGAAAAGCAAACAACAAAGAGAGAGAGAGAGAAAGAGAGAGAGAGAGAGAGAGAGAGAGAGAGAGAGGTAGAGAGAAAGAGAGAGAGAGACAGAGAGAGAGAGAGAGAGAGAGAGAGAGAGAGAGAGAGAGAGGTGGAGAGAAAGAGAGAAAGAAAGAGACAGAGAGAGAGAGAGAGAGAGAGAGAGAGAGAGAGAGAGAGAGAGAGAGAGAGAGAGAGAGAGAGAGAGAGAGAGAGAGAGAGAGAGAGAGAGAGAGAGAGAGAGAGAGAGAGAGAAAGAAAGAGAGAGAGAGAGAGAGAGTGTTAATGACACACCAACAGACTCGTCTCCAAGAGCAGCATCATAAATTTCGCACAAACAGGAAATCATTAGCACCACAGATAAAAACAGATCAGGATCTCAGTTCAATACAATCAAATACATCCTGTCTATCGCATTACAAGAAAACACTGAGAGAGAATACAACTTGAGAAACATGGGTTGGCATCATCTTAGGGATTTAGAGGTTAGTTAGTAAATAGCAAAGACGGATTGAACAATAAACTAGGAAATGTATGACGATACGGTAATGGAGAACTAGGCTAGTCTACAGCCTAGACTACAGACATCGCACCCCAAAGTCCCTCATAGTGAGCTCCAGAGTTTTGCCAGGGGATTTCATGAAACTAAACAGTATGTCAAAGATCCCCACAACATAAGATGTCTCCCCTAAACACCCCTGTCATGTTTCCTTCGCTTTCCTTTCTTCCCTTCTCAGACACGACTTTGGGTAGAGGAAAGAGGTTTTCCCTGAGCGTTTTTTAAGATGTCATTTTTAAACATACATATCAAAGCTCCAGAATGACGGATGTTTAACTTCTGCGACTCTGCTCTCGTACAATGTGGCTTTGAGTAGGGAAGGAACTCAAAGACGTTCTGAGATCTCTTTGCAATCCACATCCTTGGACCGACTGGCAATACATCATTTGTATTGATGCAATATTAAATTTCAATATCGCATGTCAAAAGGTAGAAAATGATAGATCATAGCCTAACTAAATGAATTATTAAAGGGGTGTGCTGGCTGTGCTATCGGCTTCTCTTACAATCAACTGTGTCTGAAAAGTACAGTTTGATACTGGCAGCATTTCAACGTTATTTTTTCTCTCCTAGTTTTCTTTTCTCTCTCTTAAGTTTTGGATCAATCAAATTGTACTTGTCACACGCGCCGGATACAGTTAAATGCTTACTTACAAGCACTTAACCAACAATGTAGTCTTAAGAAAAATAAGTGCTATGTAAAATAAATAGATAATAAAAAATAAAAATAAATGTTTTAAATAAAAGTAACAAATAATTAAAGAGCAGCAGTAAAATAACGGTAGTAAGGCGATATACAGGGGGGACCTTCACAGAGTCAATGTGCGGGGGCACCGGTCAGCTGAGGCAATTGAGGTAATATGCACATGTAGGTAGAGTTAAAGTGACTATGCATAGATAAAAAACAGAGAGCAACAGCAGCGTAAAGGGGGGGGGGGGGTGAAAATAGTCTGGGTAGCCATTTGATTAGCTGTTCAAGAGTCTTATGGCTTGGGGGTTGAAGCTTTTGGACCTAGACTTGCCACTCCGGTACCACTTGCCGTGCGACAGCAGAGAGAACAGTCTATGACTAGGGTGGCTGGAGTCTTTGACAAATTTTAGGGCCTTCCTCTGACACCGCAAGGTATAGTGGTCCTGGATGGCAGGAAGCTTGGCCCCAGTGATGTACTGGGCCGTATGCACTACCCTCTGTAGTACCTTGCGGTCGGAGGCCGAACAGTTGCCATACCAGGCAGTGATGCAACCAGGTAGGATGCTCTCGATGGCGCAGCTGTAGAACATTTTGAGGATCTGAGAACCCATGCCAAATCTTTTCAGTCTCCTGAGGGGGAATAGGCTTTGTCGTGCCCTCTTCACGACTGTCTTGGTGTGTTTGGACCATGTTAGTTTGTTGGTGATGTGGACACCAAGGAACCTGAAGCTCTCTACCTGCTCCACTACAGCCCTGTCAATGAGAATGGGGCCGTGCTCGTTCCTCCTTTTCCTGTAGTCCACAATCATCTCCTTTGTCTTCATCACGTTGAGGGAGAGGTTGTTGTCCTGGCACCACACTAGTAATGAACCTGGATTTCTGTCACCTAAAAATGTCAGAAAATCTAAAAACCAATTGAGCACTACTAACAATAATCAGACCTTTCCAGTTCGTAATTGTCTGTCCTGTTCAATGAAAACTGTTTCCGAAGCACTACATTTGCTGCCAAAGAAGGAAGAGCAGGATTGATATAATGACATATTTTGAGTGGTATGAGTTGTGTTTTCTATGAAATACATTATGTCCCTGGAGCTTTATCTCTCTATTTCCCCTGGTAAAACCCTGAAACCCTTTTTTTTGTTTTTGATCTGCCCATATTACACATGGCCTCCATTCTAGGTCAAATCTGTATCAGAAGTTCATGCATTTACAACAGAAGCTATGTGGAACAGTTCAGAGCTTGTGATTCTACCAGGGAGCCAGAGGGTCTGAACCTCTTATGATCCTTGTACTTTAAAGAGTTAGAACAATGGAATAAAATATAAAGAAGTGTTAATGGTACATTTAAAGGAGTATTATGGTCAGGGAAAATACTAGTGGCACACTGACACCCGAAGATATAGTACATCACGGTTAGTATATTCAGTGGCGTGTATTCATGGAGGCCAAGGGAAGCCAGGCTTCCCCAAAAACTTTACCAAGAAAAATAAATCATATATACAGTATATGTAATGTATCTTTCGTCTCTTTATGTTTCATCACTTCGCAAAAGGCTGACTGTATCTCACCAGAGAACGCATCTGTGCGAGCGAAACAGTGCCCCCCTGTCTCTTTATATGTCTATTTGATGCTTTCTGGTCAAAAAGAGTATGACATTGTTGCAGCCTGTAGCATTAAATGAAAGAGAAGCCAGCAAGCATTTGGCCTCCCTTTATCATTTAAAAAAAATAATAATAATAGCCAATCAGCGATGAGCTACACTAAGTGAACTCAACTGTGAATAGTCCTGGCACACCAAAAATAAGTGTCAAGGGAAGCCAGTTTGGATTTGGCTTCACACCAATCACATCAAAAGCAAAACATAATTGACAGAAAAAACTTGAATTGTTGCATCTCGTTATGACGTTGTCCCCCGGTGGCTTGCTGGCTAGCTAAAATGGTCCCTTCCCTATATTAAATGGACGGAGATAGGGATTTGGACTTGTGGATTTACTTAATTCTCTGTACTGGCCAATGATTTTAATGACAATTTTGATCCAACCATAAATGTGTACATTGTGCTCCTGGCCTGAGAGGATGGAAGTTCAACATGTAGCTAGATGTAGTAGGCTAATGTTAACTAGTTGGCTCATCATTGCCCAAGAAAGGAAGTTAGGCAAGCGAGCAAAGCTAAAAAGTGTGTACTGTATGAGTCATAGACTGTTTCATCAACATGAAAGAGAGTAGGATGGCATTGGCGTTTCAATACAAGTAGGGTGAGTCAACATGTTTTTTCTACTTGCACGAACGCACGCACACACACACACACACACACACACACAAGCACACGAACACGCACACACACAGAAATCAGAACTATGGACAACCACATTATATTTAGCTTATGTTGATTGGACTAAATCGTTTTTGGTATCTTTTAGTTGTCACTGTATTAGACTAAGCATAGGTGATTTGATGGTGTTGAAATGTTGAAGTTGAAATGGTGCTGGACTAGTGGAGACAGCTCCTGTTTTCTTTGTGACTGGTGGTAACACTCCGTGGTTCTAAATCAACAGTTGTTTAGAAGTCAGAAACATTAACCTGCTTGTCCATGCTGTTGGTTATGTGACTGTTTGTTAAATGCAATATACTTTGTGGACTTCACCGGACAGATGTTGCTCTCCGCTTTTGTGATGAAACAAAAGTGTGGTTGAATGTATTCTGCCACAGTGTCTTCTTAATGTCTCGGCCTTTAGGCCTATATATCACGGTGTCAAAGCATATGAACTAGCAGGATATAGAGCAAACAACACAATTATCACAACACATAGGTTGTAATCTGCTTTTTTAGTGTTAGGGGTGACAATGACATCATAACCTCTGAATGTTTTAATTGGAGGGTCCAGATTGTTGTACTGGTGACCCCGCAGAAGTCATGGCCACCATTAGCGTCCAGATCGCATGCTAACAAACAGAATCTGTGCATGTTAGTTGGCGAAAATTCAAT
The DNA here is from genome assembly GCF_034236695.1 of Oncorhynchus nerka. Lineage (NCBI taxonomy): Eukaryota > Metazoa > Chordata > Actinopteri > Salmoniformes > Salmonidae > Oncorhynchus > Oncorhynchus nerka. The sequence goes on from NC_088422.1 coordinate 62,496,588, forward strand.
TTGAGCTCTTTGTCTGCCTGATGCCTTGCCCTAACGATGGTCTCTTTTTTTTTCTTAAACAACAGAACACAGAGGAGTCGTTAGGACCCTCTCTTCATTACTTCAAAAAACCAATCATTAGACACCAGAGTATATACGTAATTAGAAAATCACTTCCTTTGCAATCCTGGCTAAGTAGTTTACATACTGTAATTACAGGGACAAAATCAATTTTTAATCATTTCACTGATTGGGCTCATCAGCTCAGTAGGAACATTGTATCCTGCTTGTTGTGCGAAAGCAACATCTGGGCTAAAACAATTACCCCTTTGTGTTCCAAAACTATTCAGAAACAGGCTTTCTGCAGCACCCGATGACTGTCATGTAGCCCGACTGCAGCCATCTCTCCCCCTGCCCTTGACTTGAGCATGGAGGATCACGTTTAAAGCCTTATAAATCAATACTCTATAATAAGCTGCTCTTGAGAAAAAGCAGCATACTGCTTTTTTAACACCTTTAGTTTTGTCTTCCTGTTGTTGTCGGTGGTGGTGTTTTTTTTGTTGTTGCTGCTTTTCACACAAATAAAAAGAGTTTTTTGTTTTTTTTTTCTGTTTTTTCCCCCTGAATAAATATCCCCTTTCTTAATATGTGTTCCATTCAGCTTGCAAATAAGAGTATTGTTCATATCTCATGTTCACAAAGCAAATATGTGACTTTATGATAATTACTGGTGTTACAGAGTATTAACGAAGTAGAGAGACTGGATGAGTACTTTCCATGTTTGGTTAGGTGAGAAAATAATCGGACGTATCAAACTTCAAACAAATGTCTTCCTGATATGTTTCCCCCTTCAGTGACTAATAAAACGCTTTGTATTCCTGTCTGCAAGATGCAGGATCGATCCGCATTCGTCTCAACTCTCCTTTCGCTCACTTTGGAAACTGAGGAAATCAGATTTTGGAAAAAAGAAAATGAGTTAATGCATTGATCACTCTCGGTGTATGCAAATCATATTTGCTTCATTTTTTTTTTACTGATCAATAGGGTTAATTAAGAGATTCATTTGAACTGCACTTTGGAATCCTGCTTGAGCGTCGACCTCGGAAATCATCCCGCTGTCCCTCCGTATCCATGGAAATGAAAGGCGCGTAAGAGGGGCCATAAATCTGAAAATCCAATTTGACCATGAGCACGGGCGCAACAGTAAAATATGAAAGCAAAGACAGCTCACAGGTAGATCATCAGTTATATGCCAGTGAGGCAACATTTTAAAAAGTTTATACACAGACTTTTTCACTAAAGGCAGGGCCATCCAAAAATAATGTGGTGAGTAGGCTAGTTCCAGGGTCGTCCACAGGTTGAACTTTGACCGCGGTTATGGGTGACATTGATCCGAGAAAAGTTGCCACTATTGGCTCCCAATGAGTGTGAGTGCCATGTGTGGCAGCGAGCCTACCAGCGGCGGTAGTGGTGGTAAACGAGATTAATAATGGACGCTTTTTGACAATTATTATTATTCCCAAAATGCTCTTTTGTGATTTGCTTTGAAGGGGGGGAGCGCTGGGAAGATCAGCCCGCGAAAGGGGGGGGCGCTCATTTGGAGAGCTTTTCCAATTATACAATTAGTCAGGAATGTAGGGCAGCAGCCTCTGTGTTCCGATCACTCCGACCCTGGAAAGCAAGAGCCTTTTTCTTCCTCGCTGGTCGTGTACAATAAAATAAATGATAATTTAAAAAAACAAAAACATATCCGAGGCCTGGGCACCAACGAAAGTCCGGGTGGACGCCGCGTAGGCGCATCCCAAAAGAGCAAAACGAACAAATGGTGACCTTATTCGTGCCGACTGCGTGCGAACGACCAATGCAATACACTCTATGCTAATAGACAAAGTCAAGGGGTCAGGGTTTTCTGTTTAAATACCGCTCTTTGAGTTGAAAGGCTTTTTGTGCATTTTTCCCCTTCCTATCGGTACAGTGTGTTGTGGGTTGATTGGGTGGCTTTGGCAAAGGACACCAACAAGTCCTAATTGTGCATGTGAATCTCATTTATTTATTGAGGGTGAAGAGATTTTAATTTGATCGTTCTTCCTTTTGATTGTCCTCATCCTATGCCTGGTACTAAGTGTACTAGTTTAATATTTAAAAAGAAAAAACACAAAAAACAACTAAGTACCATCTCTTTCCCTGTGGATTTTCTGTCATTTTTCTTTACTGATTACAGTGATGACTACACGACCCTCTTCAATAATTATCCTGCAATAAAAAAAGCTAAATAATTATTATCATTATAACTCCTTATCAAGACTGTCGCTCCTTCAACTAATTCTTATCCAAAGTGTCAGAGGCAAAATGTGTCCCTTGGATGCCAATCATTTCTTATTTATAACAGCATGATGTAGTCTCACAACAGTGGCAGGCTGAGCTAACTGAATCCATCCAAAAGCTGTGGTGGGAAAAGTCCCCTCATACGGATCAAACTGCTATAAGCTAACCCATAAACGAACCCTTCTGCTGTCTCGACGTACCTACATGATTCAAATAGACTCGACATTCCTCTTTTACATGATGTCCATGGAACGTCAATAGCACATACTGGAGGAGAGAGTAGGTGAGTTGAGAAGTATGGTACGTATGTATGGAATCCCCTATGTAGCTAGTCCCTGTACTTGTGATGGCCCCGATATCATTTGGAGACAGCCTGAAGGTTGCGTGCATGTGTGCCTTGTGTGAGAATGAGTGTGAGAATGCGTCAGAGAGAGCATGTGTTTGTGATGGATCCAATATGACTGAGATCTGTCTCACATACCTCTGATGCCGCACAAGCCAAAAGACTGACTCGCTATTTTAGATTTGACTTATACATCTCAGCATGGAAATGCTGTCCAAAACACCGGCGACAATTACCGAGGCTATTGCACTGTTACAACATAGCACACATGTTTGAAATACGTCATTCAATGTCATCTAAGATTGAAATACTTTTGAGTTGCTCTGTTTACAAATACAAATACACACGATGAACTAAGCAGATCTATATTTTAAAATGATAAAAAGTACAGCATCATTGGTGTATCAAGGCTGTCTGATAATTTGACTTGGGAGTCCCGCTGGGTATATAAGACAGCTGTCATATAATTCAAGCTCAAACAGGAGAATATATATTTTCTTCAAGAAATGTTATAGCTAGAATTTCCCAGATTCAAGAGAAAAGGTTTCCATTGATTAGCACTTTACAAGCAATCCATTTTTACAAACCGGCTTGACCTCTCTCACTGGACGAGGGTCTACTATGAATTAAAAGGAAAGGAGGTCTTGTCAATAATTCCAGGGAAGGGATTGTGGGCAAGGAAAAGGGAGAACATACAAAGAAAACGAGATGTATAGAGTGAGAACGAGAAAAGAATGGGCGATGAGAAAAGAGATGTGTGTGTGTGTGAGAAAGATAGAGGACATTACGTGATCTCACCTATATACATCGTGACTGTGAAGAGAGAGAATACATATTTTGAGATGATGGTGAGGAGGACATTGCAAACTGCTGGCAGACCCCGTCAGCCGAGCCCTGATGCAGACAGATCCTTCACCCTCTATGTCACATGATCTACCATCAGTCTCAGAGATGGGGATATATCGCCACCAGCTCCAGAAATAATGGGTGCACCTGTTTACCGTGTCACCTCTGTTTGCTAATTGTCTCCTTGAGCTACATTGGGGAAGTAAATGCGTCTCGGCTTTTGACAGGCGGGCGTTTATTTAGAAATCACATTACTTCCAGCGCAATTGTTCTTTTTTGTGGGGGGGGTCTAGGAAAGTTAAATGAGAGTGCTGTGCTACAGATTTCACTTCCTGATTAGGGGGGGTGACAGCGCTGAGCTGAAAAGTTCACATCCACTTGTTCAATCCCCCCAGAACCATGCCAGAGAGGAGGGGGAGTGTGACAGACATCTTTAATATCCTGCTCTTTACGTGATCAATCGGGGTGCCACTGATCCATACCTGCAGTACTGCCACCTCACCGACGTAGCTCAGGAAGAACACAGACAGGTTTGCAGAGGGGGGGAAGACAAGCGCCTGTAAACAAAGCAGACAAACCAGGAAATTCAGTGCCGATGCTATTGAAGTTAGACAAGAATGCACAATAGCGACAGAGAAAACAACACCAAAATACCCATTACAGTAAATACTTTCCAAACATTTGATCCTTTTCATAAAATTCTGCAAACTACTGCAGGCACAGTAGCATAAGTACAGTAGCACAAGTACAGTCATTACATAGAGAAGCCTAAACGAAATAAAAGTGTGGTTAAAACGACAGTAAGAACAGGTGTGGTCCATGGCATATGGTATGGAAAAAAGACTGAGAAGGGTTGCATTTCCGTTTGATAGTCGGAACAGAGGCTACTAGGTCCTCCAGAAACGACACGCGCTACAAAACGTGAAACAAACCTTCAGCGCACAGAATGTTACCCGATCCAACTTTTAAAAGTCCTGCCGCTTCACGCAAGACAAATAATCAGGTCGGCATAAGCTATGTGAACTACATGCCCTGCCCTCCATCTAAAGTGGCGTGTAACCCAGTGAGTAGGTTTGGGTGTAGTCCTCACATCGAGTCAGAGTGAGTGGGGCTGGGGCAAGAGCTGGGGCTGAAGCTGGGGCAGGAGCTGGGGCTGAAGCTGGGGCTGAAGCTGGGGCAGGAGCTGGGGCTGAAGCTGGGGCAGGAGCTGGGGCAGGAGCTGGGGCTGAAGCTGGGGAAGGAGCTGGGGCTGAAGCTGGGGCAGGGTCACATATGTGGTTCTCAAAGAAGGCCACCCCAGGAGCCTGCAAAGGGAATTCTAATCACCACTACTATTTCAATAGTAAAACCAAGAGGAAAACACACACACACACACACAAAGGCACACTTGCCTTAAGTCACATTCTAAATTGGCTCCCAGGAGCATTTTCCCTACCTTGTTCACCAAAGGCATTGTGAGTGCTTAGCATATGCCGGGTAACATGAGATCTCTGCACACACTCACATTGTTTCCAGAAGTTGCGCTATTTTCTCCTTTAAGTATTTCCCATCAGGAGCTTCATTCAATTCAAAAACAGTTCACATATATCTATTATGCTGGATTGCACAAGCCGCCCACCCTGCAAGCCTCGATAGAGACGCCAGACTGGGGAGCAACGAAAAGGAGGATAACAAAAAGAAGGTCAACGTAAAGAAACAGAGAGAGAAAACTCCTGTTCTCAGATTCCTGTGTGTCGTGGATGAGACTTTGCTACTCTGGGGACTTTTAGATGTTCTTGTGAGAGGGTTGAGTTGGGGAGTTGGGTAGGTCACCTCTCCTGTCTTAGAAAGAGTCAGCTCAACAGTCATGGCGTACCCAATAGTTGATACTAGGGGGTAGTGGTGTGGTCGACGATGGCGTGAGAGTCGGGCCATACGGTGAAAAGGCCCATGACCAACAGTTTGGAAGGGGTGAAGGACTTTAAGCACCTTCTGCCTCACTAGTTCTCCAGAATGTATAGACAGAGCATGCAGGAAATACTCGAAAACATTTTTTTTTGTTGACAAGATAACCTTTGCTGTATTTACCCTGTTAAACATTGTGTTCTTTTAATGCTATGCTTGATACACAGGGGGTGGAAACCATGTGTATAGCACATGCAGTGTTTAAGCAGGGGAATGGCAGTCAAGAGCAGACGAGTGTGGATTTTACCCACACTACACCCACTCATTCCCCATCCCAATACTACACCAGCCTGGCAGACGGAGTTAACATTTTAACTGAAAATATTCCTTGCCTCCAATAGTCCAATGTAATTCATTTTCCATCTCTGTTCATTAATCATTGTTAAAATTAGTGATCCATTTCTTCCACTCTGCCATCTGCACTCAGCTTCGTTACAAACATGACACCTTCCCGCATAATAAAAGCTGACAGCAACGAGGATGCCTTTCCAAATAGCTTTTTGCATATGTGCACCTCTACAACTAATGCTGTTGTCAGACAAAAGTAGGTTATTTAAGGAGCGCTCCTGCTAGAACAATCACACACACACACACACACACACACACACACACACACGGCTAGACAGATATAGAGACCCACACATGTCCATGTCTCCCAGGTATATACTGTATACACAATTTGATATAAACCAAATCAAACACACACAACCAGATGTGCCTAATCTTGAATGGAATGTGGTAAAATCCTGATAATAAATCTCCATATTTTCACTATAGAAAGTGAAGTTATGAAATCAGAGATTCGGAAACATTAACAATCACCAGAGAGACAACAATGGGACCGTTGTTGTTCTTCATGTGCTGTTTAAGTAGGCAAGATTGTATTCCAACTTAGAAAGATTAGTACTCTGTTGTTCTTTTCTACTTTCTTTTACGCATACAGATCTTAAGAGGGATACAGTGTGTGTGTGTGTGTGTGTGTGTGTGTGTGTGTGCGTGCGTGCGTGCGTGCGCGTGTGTGTGTGATAATCTGATACACGGTTCAGACTAACTATTGTTGACTATTTGATACCAGAACATTCTCATTGGATACTTCTGTTTAATACAATGAATACAAGGTGACATATTACAGTCCTTTGTTCTCTGTAAGTATGCACTGATGAGAGTGTACTAGCATGTATGCTTATGTGTGTGTGTGTGTGTGTGTGTGTGTGTGTGTGTGTGTGTGTGTGTGTGTGTGTGTGTGTGTGTGTGTGTGTGTGTGTGTAAGGAAGTGTCTCAGTTGGCTGAAACAGAGCTCCAGACAGTGGAGCTGCTTGGCTGAGGAGAGCAGGGTCTATAATGAGCCGCATGGGCCAGATGATGCCCATCGCAGGTCACACAAGCCCCACACAATCCCCCCAATATCCAGTCCAGAAGCCTCTGTTTGCCTTCCCCAGGACGGGGCTCTGCTCCCCCCAGTCCTCCCTGGTCCCCCCTTAATGCCTGTCAGCCCCCCAGATCTGCCGTACGGCCTCCCTGGTGAGGTGTCGCTGGAAGCCCCAGGCACACCACATTAATCTATATAATGCCCTCAAAGAGTGGGCTTTTTCACACCGCTAACTGCCAAGGCCTACGAGGGGCAGTGGGCTGCGCCATGGTTCAGCTGTTCGCCCAACTGGCGTCCGCACACACACACATACAAGAACACACACACATACTGAGGCTTTACCTATAGGCTCCGATTGATTCAAAAAGAAGTGTACCTTCATCAAATGGCTAGCAGAAACCCCTGCAATCTTAGGAGGGTTGGACTTTTCAGGCAGACAGCAAATAGAAAAGAAGCTAAATCATCTTGACATTCACCAACGTGGAGCCCAAGAGAAAGCCACAGCTTCAGTTATTTCTCCCATCCACTCATTTGGTTCTCCTTAACCCCCCACACCCCTGCTGCACATACACACATGCACACACACTGACACGTTTAATTTCAGGTTCTCAGCACATCTGAATTACAGAAAACTGACGAAGGATGGAGGCCAGGCCCCTCCGGACTGATTAGCATCATTTAAGAAAGCGTTCCATTTTGCTCGGCTCAGCGACCGCCCAGCCTACAAGATGGGTGGCCTTTCAGCATTAGAAGTCAATATGGAGTAAACTCATTTGAATTGAACATGGAGGAAAACCACTCCAGCGCCTGGGCCACTGCATTTTTTGAAGTCTTCATATATTTGTTCAACGACCTAACTGAGTTCTAAAGTAGCATATGCACATAAAATGAGAGGACAAAATAATGACAATTTGAAATGTATAAAGTAATAAGACAGAACAAATTTTTTTTTTGCCTCTAAATTATATTAAGCCATGCAAATGGTTTCAAATTTTGTAAAGCTTTTCGGAAAATCCTACTTATGGTTGCCATTCTGTGCCAAAAAGTTCATCTGGCCTGTAAATTTAAGCATGGATTACAAATATTCAAATCATGAGCTTACTGTTCAAATAAACATTTCCAACAGGGGAAAAGTTGCAAGGCATACACTTTCAACATAATTCCTCCTCTAGTATCGCCCTCCCTTCGCTCCTAATAAAACAAAAAGAACACAAAAAAAAAGACAAAACAAAGAAAAGAGTTGAAAGTTCATCTTTTCATTTATCGTCCGACTGAATAAACACCCCTGATGAAATCTGATTCATGTAATTGTAACCACCTATACAATCACAGTTTGACAGCCTTTGGTTATGTCCTGATATCCTGGGCGGGACAATATTACAGTTTAAAGGGGGGAATGAAAAAATAATAATGTATTTTTTAAATATTCTTTTTTAAGTCTTAAGCCGGTCAGCTGCTCGCCACATGGGAGAAACAATAGGGACTGAAGTCACAATGAGTTCAGCTTTGGTTTCCTAATCACCTCTTTTATAAAGAACCCATCTCATTGGAGAGGGCTGTGTCACTGCAAGGGGACTGACCAGTTATTAGGGCAGACAGTGGGGCTTCACGAAAGGAAGGGCCCACTAAACCTGACCCACGGAGATCTTGACCTTGACCCCTCCAATGTCTTGTTTTTCACCCAGCTTGGGTGAGATGGACCCGGTCAGGGTAGGACCTAGGCAATTGTAATGACAGACTGTGTTACTCTGGGATTAAAATAGCCCCGGCTCTCACCGAGTGCTGCATTAAAGTCTTCCACATTGCAAAATTGCAAACAGATGCAACTCAAGTACCTGCAAATAATCTGCCAAGACCAATTTCAAAAGGGAGACTTCAAAATATGTGGAAGTCATTAGGACGAGTATTGTTTTTGTGAGGAGCAGGCAACCAGGAGTGGCTCCACAAGCAGATGGATGCTGCTTTTAGTTAAGAAGAAAGGCCCAATGTATTATTCCTCCATAAATGAAGATACATAAACGTAGTATGACACAATTACAGGCAAAATATTGACTTTTCAAAGGCAACAAAAGAATGTAAAATGTCCTTCTTTTTTTTTCTTTTTTTCGCAAACACAATCTTTCATCTTCTTTGAAACTTCTTTGTGGCTTTTCAGAGAAGATATGAAATAAGACAGAGAGATCTAACAGTGTTGTGTATTAAAGGTAAAATTATGAAAGCCTCTTTCTCCTAAAGGAGAAATATTTCTGAGGTCTAATTTGCAACTGCGGCTGTTGTTGTTTTTCAGTTGAAGAGAGGGTATCGGAAGTTCTAGGCTCCTCGGTTGTAAGCTTTAAAGCACTGCAACACAGCATTCTCCAATTAAAGATGATTTCAGCACCATGCACGGCAAAAAACTTCATTAGAATGTACATCAAACTGACAACAAATTCTATTCTGTGTGCAAGAAATGAACAAGGCGTCATCAAAATGCACGCTCTCTCACATTTATTTCTTGTAGCAGATTACTCTTAATATCAAATACAATTTGATTACAAAGCGGTAAGGTTAGTGCTCTTAAGTGGAATATAGTGACAGTTTGATCCCCCCCCCCCCCAAAAAAAAGTTGGGAAATCGCTGTCCGTGAAACAATAAGCATTCAATCAAATCCTTCATGATTGTAACAGTAGGAAGCGTTTTAAGGCTTTCCACCCACAACAAACACGCTTTGTTCTCCTGCTATGAGAGAGAGGGACACAATCAAGTGCGTGAGAACGCCGGGAATGCGGAATTTTCGAGCGATTCCTCTCCCTTTTAGGTCGCCCATATTATTCGCTTCCTGTCTCATTGTAGCTGGCAAAAGAAGATGGTGTAATTGAGCAGTGCAGAACATGTGCCCTCCCTGCTCGAAGATGACAGATGGATTATAAAAACTTCAAAGCCAAGCATTTGGAGCACCAGGGGAGAGATGGTAGGTATTTGAACTATCATTCTTTACCCAGGAGACAATGGCTGCCTGACATTGTGTATACATCAAGAAATTGTGGAAACACACAGACATAATCTCCCCCCTTATCCCCCCCCCGCCCTCTCTCTTACTGCTATATATTTAACATCCTGTTATGAGCAACTTTCAGCCAAGCACAAGAGCACACGTTACCGTAAGAGAGTGTATTTTTGTATCAGTTAACCACCTATTTCTTTTTTAGAATGTTGTTCAATTTGACTGTATGTTGCCATCAGTGTCTTATCTTAATAATAATGAACACACAGAGGGCAGGGACAGTTTTAACCCACGCAAGGACATCATGATAAACAGGCCTGTAAGAATGTAAGCTACTGTAGCCCGAAGCGGGATAGTGGGTGGTGATTTCTAGAATCATCTTCAAAGCATGATTTAGGAAAACAGCCATCTGTCGGTCTTCCTTAAGCACGGCGACCTTTAATAGTATAAGGACAAGATGTGAGTTGGCCATAGATGGAGGTGAACTGGAAAGACTTGAAGAGACACACAATCACAAGAGAGAGCGCCAGAGAACGGATGCTATCTGCAATTGTCCCCTTTGCTCACACACGCAAACACCCTCCTGAAACTCTTCAACAGACACATACCCATACACCGCCTCCACCCTTCTCTCTCTCTCTCTCTCTCTGTCTAACGCCCATGTGCACACGCGCACACACACACACACAGCGGGTCATATGGGAAGCTAATTACTGTTGACCTCCACAGTCACACCGTTTAACCCCAGTCCCTGGCATAGTGACCCTGTCTAAATTAGCCAGGCCTAACTCTGGAAACCGGACCTTCCTCCATCCCTCAAGTTCTACTCTGGTCCTGGTCGCACAAGGGTTCCACCACGGCACGCGGTTTAGAGTTTAGATCATCAAAGTCCCCCAGGTGGTGAACTACGGAAATCCCATAGGTTCAGAGTAGTAACGGTCTCGAATGACTGTCTTAGTCACATCCACACGAAGGTTCATTCACACAAACGTTAGTTTACCGCAAACAGACATAGCTTTAGAGAACGTGCACTCAAAACACAGGGAGGCGTCCGCGGAAGTCTCGTCTCGTCAGTCAGGCAGGATTTTGTTGAGCGGTTAGCATTGAGCCTCCAGTGCGCTGTGCTCTAACTGAGGCTGCAGTCCTCTGAACCTCCTGAGACCTGGATGTGACTCCCCGTTTGACCTTGGGGGCCGGCGAGGTTCTCCACTCTAGCATCTGCCAATGGGCTCATTATGCAGCCCTCCCTCCATGTGGTCACCTTTTCCGGATCCACCAGGGTTTCCAATCTAATCTCTCTGGATCATCCCATCAATGCTAAGGGTGTTTATGTGTAATGAATTCCATCTACCCCCCCACCCCCACAATCCTCCCACACCACCTCCTCCCTCTTGTCTTTTCAACTTTATTCATGAAATCAGTCAGTCATTTCATTGCTTTTCCAACAACATGAATGGTGATGTTGCATGGTTGAAGTCATGTTTACCGTGTTCAGGTTCTGGAATATAATAATGGTAACGTTTTATGACCGATAGGGTCTTCTGACTCTTGGACTGGTCTCGAAATAGTTCCGTGTGCAAATTCTCTCGAGAATTAAACGGGACAATCCTTTGGGAAGGCCATCCGTCACAAATGTGTTGCATCGTTGACGTGTCCGAAATAGATACAGCGTGAAGGTATAATAAATACAATGGGACGCTCCTCTCTTTACGCTTCCTGTTCCTCTTTCCCGACACCCAGCAGCATGGGGAAGCAGATGCACCGTTCCTCCCTCATCCTCATTACTAACTAACTACGCTGTTTGATTAAAAGCGTGTGAGAAAAAAAAGAAAAAGAAACAGGCCGAACCTCCATAATTAAGATCCCTTCACAGATTACCTCTGACAACAAAAGCGTGGAGAGCGGCCGCCTGCAGCCGGGGAAATTGGATGAAAAAGAGGGTGAGGACGGGCCTGACCCCTCTCGGCTCCATGCTAGTACCGGCCTTGCCTAGATCAAATGTGCTCCCCAGCAGGAGAGGGACTCCCACCGGACACGATCCAGGGCCTGGGGCCTACAGTACGGACGCTACAGCTACATGACCCATATCAAAGTTCCTCAGGCATTGTACTATCGCTACAAAGCACCAGCTTCAGCGTAGCACACAAACATACACACACATTCATACAGTGTGTACAAACCTTTGGGTTCTGTCCTCATACCGTCTGCTAAAGATAAATACCATTGGAAACCACACAGACCAAATGAAATCCCACTGTGTCGCTGTATCACTGTATCATGAACGCAGAATGACTAACACCGATCCACATTACCTAAGCACCTTATAATCAGCCGGCTCCGAAAACGATAGCCAACGTCTGCTATTACCTAGCTACTGTACAGTAATTGTACTGTTACAGGTTCATTCCAGATTTCATACATGTGATTTCATACATACAGCTAGTCTGGGCATCCACTCACTAACACGTTCCCCGTTAAGCACCCCACCTGAGCCTTTCAACCTACGACCCGATGGTCAGAGATCCATCTCCCTACCCGCCGCTCCATGCTGACGCCCATTATCCTGTGGGTCCTTTGCCTCCGCCTCAGAGCGGGAGGCCATTAATATAATCACAGGGATCTAGTGTGTGTTGGAGAGCCCCGAGGCTACAGCAATCAGAGGGAAGTGAGAGAGAGAAAGAGAGAGAAATAACTCCACCCAAATCTCCGGAAAACGTTCCCAATCCTACGGCGCTGACACGGATGGGTCCAGAAAGTCATGATCGCCACTGGGGGAGGGGGAGTGGGGGGTGCTGAAGTTAGCATTTTAAGAGACCTCCCAAGACGGCGGGGTTGGGGGAATAACACATGAATCTTCTCTACAACCTAGGCTGTGCCTGGTTGATCTAACGATGACTGGTCACAGAACCATCATCATGCAAATTTAAACAGAGAAGATATTTCATTGCACTAATGATGATGCCCCCCCCCACATAGAAAGCCTATAACTATCAACACCAGGCAAGTTCACCACTCTAACAAGGACATCATCTGTGTGGTCATCATTAGCTTAATGTCCCAGATGATGAGGTGGCTAGATGGGGAAGACAGCGTGAAGAACTGTAGAAACTTGTGATTGGTCCTCACGCCAGGCCATTGGAGGTCTGTGGGTACAACCCAATCATTAGAAAGACAGCACAAAGAATTGTCGGAAACCCACCTGACCACAGAGAGGCTAATGCATGAAGGGACCGGTTGTGAGGCTCCTTGTGCAGAGAGCAGGGCAGGGAGAGCTGAGCTTCAACTCAAAACCAAAGTTGCTCCGTTCAACTTTGGAACCGTGGTCGCTTGGCCACTCTTTTTAGAGGCACATAGTGAGTGGATGACTAACCTCATGCGTTGAACTCTTTCCCACTCCCTCTCTAAGCCCGTCATTGTGTTCTGTAACCATGGACGTGGAGATTCCTTCCAAAACAACTTGGTTTCTCTTGCGGAGCATGTTTTCCTCAAAGTCCTTTGTTTATCACAAACTCTAGTGGAGGATGGGCCTGTGAGTGGAGCGAGGATAGTGTTGCCCACACGGCTCCTGCCTGAGCCACACTGACAGTCCTATTTACTAAAACAGGAGAGAGTCTACAAGACTCTGGCCCAGCACTTCCACTTAGCTTTCTCCCCATTACAACGATTGGTGTGAACGACATGACAAAGAGATGAAACGGAGAAGGGAGAGGAGAAAACAACGCCTCGTGATCAAAAAGAAAAAGAAAACAAAATACGGGAAGAGGGAAAAAAAAGGCTGATTTAGGAAAA